>NC_090741.1:10041996-10064542 GCF_036898095.1 Palaemon carinicauda
GTTTGGATAGAGGATAGTTTGATGCTGCAGGCAAACAGGCTTCCGTCATCGCAAACAAGCAATGTTTATCTTAAGATCTCCTTGGAAGGGCAGCTTTGACGTCTGATCCTTTCGGGAAAGTTGATGTGGCCACAAGAAAGTGTAGGTCAGGTGTCAGGTTCAACCAACCTGAATGCATTCCTAAAGACCATACAAATTAGCTTGGACAACTTGTTCAACGTGCAGAACTAGTGACATCTGAGAAGGAAAGTGCATAAAATCAGTGCTGATCACATGGATGAACGTTTGCCTTAGTATCGAGTTGGAGAGAGGCGTGTTGATAAAAATGATATAAGAATTTACCCTATTAACCTAATTATATTCAATATCTCTGAGAGACACAGTTACCATCATCGTATCTTACAGACACAGTTTGATACGACATATATCTCCTTGGAGGTGTCTACACTCACTTTCATCGTGTATTAAAACATCTGAATATCGGTCTTCCGTATTTCCTACTCAGAGGGGTCATGATGCAGGGAACTCAACAGCAATACCTTCTTCGTCCCCCTGACTTGTTAATACTGCAGAGTCAAATTATTTTCGCAATGGAACACTGCCAACGAGTCCTTTATCCCTGGATAGGTACGCTCCTCGGACACCCCTTTAAGGGTATACTCGGACGCGAGCGACCCCGACGCCAAAAAAAATTCTTGAAAAATCAGTTTTTGCAGTAACCTCCTTTTTTCTTTTGCCAAAAAAAAATTCAAAGAATGCTTAAAACAACTGTAAAGATAAATACTACTCATCTGCAGAGAAACTATTTATTATAAATATTTTAAAAAATTAAGTAGAAAAAAAAGACCTTACATAAAAATCCATAAAAAAAAGTTGATTCTTGAATGTTTAGGACACATCTTGATGTAGTTTGGATGAAGTCAGACCCATGGAGGTGAAGATCTGAAATGAGAAAAAAAGGGTAACTTTTTTTGGCCAAAAAAATTTGTCCAAATTTCATGAGTTTTTTTGGGTACCCAAATGAAATAGGAAGTGGCTAATTTTTTAGGGAATAAACATATGTTATCCTAAAATAGAAATATGTAAAAAAATCTTCATTATTTTGTAAATTACATTTATATCAGGGGCCATATCTAAAGGTCATTTTTTGAGTACTTAGAAATTTCGTAAAAAAATACATATATTTAATATATAATATGATATTTATGCAGGTAAAAATATACCAAAATATCACAAATTCTATAGGGAACAAGAATATATATAGATAGGGCAACTTACGCTTCGGATATGTCCACAAAATGGCCGCCAACCACACTGACTCAGACTCCCTAATCTGCCACTTGAAATGTAGGAAGGGTATGTCAATTTCAAGGTGTTATTTACTAATCTAATTATTCTTGGATATGCATAAAAATTGTATGGTGGGTTGCTGGATAATTGTCGATTATTTTACGACTATAAAATTAAAATTCTGACCCAAAAAAAATTTTTTGAAGGGAAATAAAATCGAAAAAAAAATGTAAAACAATATAATATTTTAGCTAAAAAAATTTGATGATATTCAATCAAAAAAGAAGTAAACAAAATTTTCCGACAAATAACCATCTAGAGGAATCATTACTCTGTGATAGTTCCTTAGTACGTAGTAATTTTAAAAGAAATGGGAAAAAACGAAGAAGTGGCAATCGCAGGAAAATCGAACACATACCTATATATACGCCATATCTGGCTAAAAATAAAGATAGGCATGGGTAGCCAGATCATCTAGAAACACTTTCCAACACTATAAAAATACAAGGTTTGGGACACTACTTGCCAATTCCTTACGGTAACATGACTAAGCAAAAAAATGCAAAACAAATAAAAAGGGGCACTCGCGGAAAAATGGCCAACATTCTAATATACGGCATTTCAGAAAAAAAAAATTTCAGCCACGTACTAGTCAAACCATCAAGGCACATTTTCCGACAAATAAACATCTAAATGAATCATTACTCTGTGATAGTTCCTTAGTACGTAGTAATTTTGAAAGAAATGGGAAAAAACGAAAAAATGGCAATCACAGGAAAATCGAACACATACCTATATATACGCCATATCTGGCTAAATAAAAAGTTAGGCATGGGTAGCCAGATCATCTAGAAACACTTTCCAACACTATAAAATTATAAGTTTTGCGACACTACTTGCCAATTCCTTACGGTAACATGACTAAGCATAAAAAATGCAAAACAAATAAAAAGGGGCACGCGCGGAAAAATGGCCATTCTAATATACGGCATTTCAGAAAAAAAAAAATTCAGCCACGTGCTAGGCAAACCATCAAGGCACATTTTCCGACAAATAAACATATAAATGAATCATTACTCTGTGATAGTTCCTTAGTACGTAGTAATTTTGAAAAAAATGGGAAAAAACGAAAAAATGGCAATCACAGGAAAATCGAACACATACCTATATATACGCCATATCTGGCTAAAAAAAAGATAGGCATGGGTAGCCAGATCATCTAGAAACACTTTCCAACACTATAAAAATATAAGTTTTGCGACACTTCTTGCCAATTCCTTACGGTAACATGACTAAGTAAAAAAATGCAAAACAAATAAAAAGGGGCACTCGCGGAAAAATGGACAACATTTTATTATACGCATTTCAGACAAAATAATTTCAGCCACGTGCTAGGCAAACCATCAAGGCACATTTTCCGACAAATAAACATCTAAATGAATCATTACTATGTGATAGTTCCTTAGTACGTAGTAATTTTGAAAGAAATGGGAAAAAACGAAAAAATGGCAATCACAGGAAAATCGAACACATACCTATATATACGCTATATCTGGCTAAAAAAAATAGACATGGGTAGCCAGATCATCTAGAAACACTTTCCAACACTATAAAAATATAAGTTTTGCGACACTACTTGCCAATTCCTTACGGTAACATGACTAAGCAAAAAAATGCCAAACAAATAAAAAGGGGCACTCGCGGAAAAATGCCCAACATTCTAATATACGGCATCTCAGATAAAAGAAAAGACATGCACGTGTTAGCCCAACCATCAAGGTACACTTTCTAACACATAAACATGAAAAAAAAAATCAATAATATACGGCAATTCCTTACTACGAAGTAAATTTTTACAAATATTGAAAAAAACAGAAATTGGCAACCGCAGTTAAATACCCAATATACCAATAACTACGTCGTATCTGACAAAAACAAAGTCACGCATGGGTAGCCAGATCATCTAGACACATTTTCCAACACTAAAAAAGCAAAAGTTTTACGACACTATTTGGCAATATCTTACGAAAAAATGACTTGGCAAAAAAATGAAAAAAAATGAAAAAAGGGGCACTCGCGGTAAAATGCCCAACATTCTAATATACGGCATCTCAGATAAAAAAAAGACATGCACGTGTTAGCCCAACCATCAAGGCCCACCTTCTAACACATAAACATGAAAAAAAATCAATAATATACGGCAATTCCTTACTACGTAGTAAATTTTTACAAATATTGAAAAAAACAGAAATTGGCAACCGCAGTTAAATACCCAATATACCAATAACTACGTCGTATCTGACAAAAACAAAGTCACGCATGGGTAGCCAGATCATCTAGACACACTTTCCAACACTAAAAAAGCAAAAGTTTTACGACACTATTTGGCAATATCTTACGGAAAAATTACTTGGCAAAAAAATGAAAAAAAAATGAAAAAGGGGCACTCGCGGTAAAATGGTCCTCGTGGTGATGAACGACATTTTAACTAAAAAAAAAATCATGCACATGGTAGCCAAACAATCCACCAAGACTTTCCACAACTGATAACCTATACAAGTTGCACCATTCTACGACAATTTCATAATACGTAATAACTTTGATAATTATGCAAATTACCTTAGAAGGGTAAACTCGGTCGCGCTCGACCCCGACGCGTCTCGGAAATCGGGGAAGGAGTACAGCTACAGCAATGCACATCTGGACACTACTAGAGCGTGTAGGCGAGACACCTACTGCAGGTCGATCACCCACAAATTCAGTCACGGGGGTGAGTCACGTGAGAAAAACCTCTTTTTTTTTACGCTATGGGTCGCGGACGACCCACCGTACCGTTCCAGGGTTAAGGGAAGAAACTCAAGGGGGGGGGGGTCATTTTTGCACTATGACATTGAAATTTGCACAGAATATGCATCTATATGTACACAATACTTCAGCCAATTTTAGTCTCCCCAAGTAGAATAGTTTTTTTATTTTTCTCTTGTTTTTTGTGGACTTTTTCTCTTATTTTCAAAATCTATCTCCTCCCTTATTTATGAATTAATTTAAAAAATTTAAAAACCAACATAGTGCTTATAGTATATACAATACAAAAAAAAACGTGCATATTTTCAAATTTTCTTATATTTTTGTTCCATCTCGTAAAAAGAAATGTAAAAGAAAAAAATAAATAAATTTCAAATTTTTCCAATATTTTTTTTTTTTTGAGGGGGCGATAGGAAAAATCTTGTCATATTTTCTATTTCTACAACCATCCAGAATTATAATACTTTTTTAATTTAAAAAGATGGTCCATAAGTAAGGAAGTAGTTAGCAATTTGATAACGAAAAATACTATTTTGAGAAATAACAGTTCAAAGTTTTGATGTAATCACATTTGTTGGTAAAGCTGATCTGGAAAGTGTACAAGGCTCCTGGTCCCCTCTTTTATAAAAAATATTATCCCCTCTTTTAGACATGGTTATTTTTCTATTGTTGCATGGGGGGGGGGCAGTTGTTTCATAGTATGCCAGTCTACTCATTGTTGCCAGGTTTAGTACCCTAACTGGCTCCTGGCTTATATGCATCTCCTATGCTTGCATATACTTTCTTTTTCTTTTTCGGTGGAGCAATAGATAGGCTCTTTCTTCTTTTTTTCTTTTAGTGTTAGAGTTTTTAGACATTCCTTTGTTGCATCTTTCATTACTGGGATTAATGAGCCAGCAATGTATCCTACATTGTGCCCAATTGCTGTAATATAGTAGGCAAAAGTGGCAGTATCTTTTCCATGATATCTTACTTTTGGGCACTTGGCCCATACTCTACTGTTGAAAGCCTCGTTCATATTTTGAGTACGGCCCTTCCTGCATCTGCTCAAGATATCATCCGTTGCAACTCTCTCAAAACACTGGGGGACAAGGGTCATCTCCTCTTGGTTCAGTCTTAGTCTACCTTTCATTTTATCATGACTTCTTGGCTTCCTATTTCTTGCAATATCTTCCTGATAAAAACAGTAGCTCTTCTCCCCTTCTGGGCAAAGCGAATGATCGTGTTTATCATCAGTACTCGTTAAATGAAGAAACATGGCCATTATTTCCATTCTCATGGCACCAATACGGTCATCAGGATATTTGGCACCTCTCCTCACAGCGCAACCATAATATTTACTGCACTTCACACAATTATTTTCACTCAATTTATCTTTTCCACCGAGAGTACTGACAAATGTAATTCTTTCTTTTCTATTTTTATGTATCACTTTTTTTTACATACTTCTTTTTTTAATTCCTCTAAAAGATGTTTGAGTCTTTTCTGCACATGATTTATGCATTCCTCTTTTACCACTGGGTACTCAGTGCCATATGGACCAGTTCCTTCTTTCATTTCTTGTATTGCTTTAAACCCTTTTCCATCACCATCTCCTACATGCACTCTGTATCTAAATTTCCTTTTTAAAGATCTTCCCCATATTGCAACAGCAGCATCCACTTCCATTTTCCCGCAATATTCATAATAATTCTTCTTGTAGTTTCCAGTGTCTTTTTGTGCCTGCAATTTAGCCTTATGTTCATCTTCTGTTATCAAATTTTCTTTAGTTTTCCATCAATAATATTACAAGCATTACAATTTTTTTGAGAATATTTCTGCATCAACGACAAATCCCGTATAGGCTTCTGTCACTATGCTCATGCCAACTGATGATGTAAAGCCCATCTTCATCCAAGTACCATCGTACATAACTTCGATATCCAGAATCCCATCTTCATCAGGTTGGAAGCCCATTGCTTCATAGTGTTTCAAAATTGCCTTGTCAACTTCTGGAATCATTTCATCATACTGGTTTTTAGCAATGGTTTCAACATGTCTTATAACGCTTGTACGTATAAGATGCAAGTTGTTGGGCACCCATGGCACTTGTCATATTATTCAGGGCGGCGAGACCTCCCCCATTCATTATATTTTGGTACACAAATGAAGCAGTAACTTCACCAATATTATTAGTTTTAACATTTTCTACCTTTTTCACTTTAGAATAAACAATGTTTTCAGGTTCTTCACATTTACACTTAGTAATCAAAGTAACATCTAAATTCTGTCTTTCAAAATCAAGTTCAATTTTGCTGCTACAATCACTGCATATGACTCTTTTATTGAAACATCTTAGTGTCTTTTTTGATAAGCAAATTATTTCATCATCATCATTTTGTTCACTCTGTTTCATCGTACTCTGTTCTTTTTCGCTCATGTATTCTTTCATGAGTTCACCTCGCCGTTCAGCTCCAGCACAAACAGCTGTTGTGGAGCATGTGTCACTAACAACACAAACACTTGTTGCATCATCATTCATATCACTAATATTATCAGAGCAAATTGTATCATCTTCATCATCTGATAGCACTAATGATAAGTCCTCCTCAATATTATCAAATAAGCCCACTGTTTGACTTATATTCGTAGGAATCCTATAAAACATATTTGTAGGAAAACTAGTTTTTATCATTTCACAAACACGTGGGGACAAGGTCACAGAAGAGACTACCACGTTTTCCTTCTCCACATGGTTCTTTCTTTTGTTTTCCTCAAGTTTCTATCTCCTCTTTTCATTTAAATTCTGCATGTTTATAGCAGACACTAAACGCAAGGCATGATTAGTAGCTAAAAACTAGCAAAAAACACGATATAAACAGACGTTAGCTGATCGAGACTGAGAGCACATGTGCGGACACACCGACTCACTATATTGATCGGGTAAGCACTGCCTGGTAGAGTCAAAAGAAAGTGAAAGTGTGTGCTTTCACGTAGAAAGAAAAAATATCGTACTGTAAAAAGCAAAATACGATCCAATATCAAAGAAACCAATTGCAAAATAACTACGTCGCTGGATGATAGGGCTGTCAAGTAGATTCTTGGGTTAGCATATGCATGCACAAAACTGCAATTTTTACCTACTAAAATACTCCAGATTGCTTTCATCTTTCGTCTGGCAACAGTACACACCTCGAGGCTAAAGGAGAGCGGTAAAACTAAAATTCGTGATCTTGACCCAAAAATCGAGTTTCTTCCCTTAAGGGTAGTACGTTCTCCTAATTTTCCTTTGCATTATAAGGTTTTCGGTGAATGGTGACACACAGATGCATGCCTATGCCATCAAACAGGAGAGTGAAAAGGTGACCAAGACCGTTGTGAAGAAATTATCAGTTACGACAGTGCAGCGCCTTTATTCAAAAGGTTCCCCAAGGTCAGACGTCAAAACTTCTCCAAGAGTCGATTCTATTGGCAACAAGACTGTGTTCCTCCAAAAGTTAGCTATGGCGTGACACAATTAATGCATATTTGCATCGCACACAAACACAAGCTTCATACCATACCTATGAGAAAAGGGAATAGAATTCGTATTCAATAAAAAGGAATGGATAGAAATTACAGATTTAGTGACTAAGAAAGTAAAATTAAATCCAGTTAAAAAATTACTGATTAATAGAAAGGAGCAATTATTATAGATTTGAATATCAAACATAATAATATATAGATATAGATACAAAGCAACCCTTACATGAACAGAAAGCTCAATGAACAAACAACTGTGAATTTACTTCACTGACTTATTGGGAATGTACACCTTAAATGGTGAAATCCTGGGGAGTAACTCCTTTGATAACTAGCCACAACTTGGCTGAAAACTTCCCACTGTAGTGAGAAAGTCCAATCTCTACCTCTCTGCATGGCTGGGCACATCGAAAAAGCATTAATTCTCACAAACTGGGCAAAATAACGCTCGCTTATTGTAGACATATTCAAATGATTGCTATCTCTCTGTGGGGTCCTTCATGTCACATGTGGTCTTATGGTTGTCCGACCAGATTACAGATATAAAAATTCCAATAAAAATCTTTAGCTCCTTTAGGGCCATGTCTCTAAAAGTAACTTTGCTCTTGTGATGGTATCTGCCCCTCAAAAGTTCAAGGTAATCTTTGAAACACAAGGCAATTTCTGCCACCACTTCATTATCCAAAAACTGCAAGTAAATATTGAACACACTTCTTACCACCAAATGAGGCAGAGGTGTAAACATATGTGGAAACGGGGAGCTCAGGTCCTCATGCCAGCGAGTATCGTCATGACGGTGAACTAATTTTGTGTCAACCCGCAGAATTCAGCTCCCCTGGCTAGATGGTGTTCACCAACCTAACACCTATTCCTACTACTGTCCTGAACCTGCCTTGAGCCGATAAGATACAGGTGCTCCTCCCGCACATGAGGTTAAGGTTTGGGAAGATATTATGGTCATGATACTCGTAATCATAGGAGGCTAAGGTCCACTAATCACCTTCTCGTTACCCTCGTTGTCTCCATCTCCCATGGGGACAATTTCAGGAACATCTGCTTCTTCATTTTCCTCCCTCATATGTTTCTCAAACTCAATGACGACAAGCTCCTCCTCGCTGTCCTCAAAAACGTTGGCCAATTTATAATTGTCATCAACAACACTCTCTAACTCCTTTAGTAGTGAGTTGATGTCATTTTTCCGGCATGAAACTTGCCTACTAGCCATTATTGAAGAGAACTGGAAACAAATAAAAGCAAACAAAAATTAGAATTCAAAGAAAATAAACTTGAAGGCATTAAGTGACATCTCAGCCTAACCTACTGTTACACACATAGTAGAGACCATCGAATGATACTTTCTGACAATGATAAACTACAGAAGTATCAAGACTATTTCACAATATAATGTTACAAAGAAAAGTCTTTTTATCGTAAAATTATCCGATCTAGGTTTTTAGGTTTGACCTCAACCCCTAGAAAGTTCAGAAAAGTAGGACACAGAAGAGATGGACTTAAATGTGTCCTGATCCACCCGTGGACGGTAGACGTCTGCCCCACTGCAGGTCGATGACCCTGAAATCCATGACAGCTGGTGATTAAAGCGTAAATAACATGTTTTTTTTTTTTCCTTTACGTGCAAAGTCAAGCTCTTTCAGAAATATATTTCCAAGATTAGGTTTAGTTTATATACAATTCTATGCAGGAGTCAAATTATGAAATTAAGAAACTATAATGTTTGTGTTGCAGAAACTAATTCTTGTAAGTAAGATTCAAAGTTATGGGGTTTGCCTTTTGCATCACACCACAATAATAATAATAATAAGAATAATAATAATAATAATAATAATAATAATAATAATAATAATAATAATAATAATAACAATAATAATAATAATTTTATAGATGAGGATACTAGTAGATATCTAATAAATATATTAAAATATTAAAGTTATTTATTTGGACAAACTTGCTAATTGACAAAGCAAATAGAGATTGTTGGTTATTAGAAATTCCAATAGATTTTTTTGTAAAAAATGTAAAAGGCTATGCAGAACTTTTTCATTTGGATAAGTCATATCGGGATACTGCAAAAGTCGAAACCAACTAGCGTTTTTCTCAAAATGTTGAAAAAAAAATTAACAAAAAAGAAAGACAATGTTTGGAGTTTTTTTGTCACTCCATTCTGGTTTGGATTAGCCTTCTTTTATTACTGGAAATATATAATTTATTTCTGATTCCATATCTAAAATATGTGCAAGAATTATGCAAATAATTTAGAAACCAAAGGGCCTTCGATGTTCTTATTTGTTTGTCATCTTCGTTAAAAGTATTTCATTTGTATATGAGAGAACTGAATGAAAATGCAGTAAGTCTATACATTAGTGTTGTTAGATTTATCTCTAACTGGCATCAAATTAGGGGTAAGTCATTATTTAACAACTTACCTGCACTGTAAAACGTTGCAATCAACAGCTAGAAGTTTTCATTCGAACTTAAAGTTCACTTTTTAATGGAAGGAACACACATTCCAAGGAATGCGGCCGTCTTCAGGGTATAACGATATGAGCTCAACTAACTCTTCCAGTCTGATTCAACTTGAAAACGACTCCCGTTTTCTTTCCTTTGTTCGAATACTCTCGAACAATCGTTGAAAAATAAAGACGGGAAATCAAAACTGTTTCCTTATAAGGAATACCTTTACCATTTAAGTAATTAATTCAATTAGAATACAGAAAAAGGGGAAAGTTAAACATTTACATTTAATATTAACAAAAGGCAATCATTCAGTTTACTTATCGTCCATGACCGAACACCAAAACAAAACAGAAAGTAAGAACGACCTAACTAGTCAATTCGACTATTTCCCATGAATGCAATTACCATTCTCCAATCAACTATTTCTACATCTTCCCCAAACAACAAAAGAAAAGTGGTTACACAAAGAACCATTTTGACAGATCAACTTTATAACAAAAAACACTTACAAAACGAAAAAAAAAACAACATTATTTACAATCTACCCTCCCGAGCTAAGTTTCTTATCAAGTTTCTGGAGGCAAGAGCAGTACTGCGGGTAGGCCTGGTAGATACTTCATCCGGCGAAGCTGTTCCAGTGTCAGGTATTTCATCTGTCTCAAAATTACCAACATTGTCCTCTTGTTCAATTTGAACATGTAAATTAGGATCATTAAGCTCAGAATATAATTCTAATGGTATTAAAAAACTAACATTAATTACGCTTTCAGTTTTATCAGGCTTAACAATACGAATAGTACGAACAACCCCTTCGTTGTCACTAAATGTTTCAACAATTCTAACTAATGGCCAATAAGTTCTAGATCTTGAAGGCAATTTAAAGAGGGCAATTTCCCCTTTTTCCCACTTTCTTGGAGGCTGAAAGGAAGATCTGTCCTTTTCTTTTAAACTTAATAGATATTCAGAAAGCCACTTTTCCTTAAAGCTTTCGTAAAGTCCATCCCTAGTTTCCAAAGTATGAGCAAGGAGAGAAGAATACTCATCCTCCTCACCATACTCCCACTCAGGAACCTGTTCAGAATCCCCAAACATTAAAGAAGGAATAAATCTGCCAACCAAGAAATGATTTGGAGAAATTATAGCTAACTCATTCTCACAAGATCTATAAGTTAAAGGCCTATTATTTAAAATTTTCTGAATGTCAGAAAGGAAAGTGACAAATTCAGAGAATGAAGGAGTATATCTACCAAGTGTTTTGAAAAGGCAATGCTTCATAGTTTTAATTAATCTCTCCCAAACAGCACCATACCACGCTGCATATACAGGGATAGTCTTATGTGAAATTGAAGTGCCCATAAACTTCTCAAACTCAGAAGTAAGTAACTGTTCAATTATATTACCAGCCTGCATGAAGGATTTGGCATTGTCAGAATAAACAGCGACAGGAACACCAAACCTATTAGAAAACCTAATGAAAGCCAATATAAATTCTGAGGTTGACATAGACTGGACAACTTCCAAATGTATAGCTCTTGTATTGAAACAAGTGAAAATAAGAATGTACGCCTTAAATTTTTCTCCATTTTTCTCCTTCAACCATAAGTGGCCTGTATAATCTACACCAGTATGAGCAAAAGGCACACTCAAATTAACCCTGGAAGAAGGAAGCGAAGAAGGAGAAGGGTACTTCACTGTGCTAGCATTATAACGCTTGCATACAATACAATCCTTCAGGACAGACAAAACTGCTTGCCTGGCCTTTACAATCCATAAACCATGCATATGCAAAAAACTAAGAGTGGATTGCAAACCCATATGCATAGACTTACAATGGGCATAATAAATCAACAACAGAGTCAAATGATGCTTCTTGTCAACAAGAATAGGATTGACAATATCAAATTTTAAAGTAATATACTTGTCAATCGGACCTTTAGTTCGCATTATACCATTCACGTCCAAAAACAAATTGAACTGCCTAACTAAAGGTGGAACTTCCACTGAAGAATCTCTACTCTTCAGATAAGATAATTCAAGAGGAAAAGCTTCTTCTTGCATCAACCTTAGAAGGTAATTAGAAGCTGCCTCAACAGGGTCAGCTTGAATTTTCCTAAACTCATCTACAACAGTAAATACCTTAGAAACTACACTTATAAGTCTAGAAAAACTAGAAAAATTACTAATATTTATAAGAGGTTCCTTTTTAGGGAACATTACAGGAGAAATCAAGTCACCCTTCATATTATCAGGAATACAACCCAAAAGACCCTTAGGCCACTCGTCAGGAGAATTCAACCAAGAAGGCCCTTTGATCCAAAGACTGAAATTTTCAAGAAAGTGCTTACTAGTACAAGGTTTAGTTAGTCAATCAGCCTGATTGCTAGATGAAGGAATATAAGCTAATGAAACTCTACAAAATCTATCAGAAATCCTATCTAACAGACTAGAAATTTCCTTCAACCTATTATTTACAAATGTGTTTCTCTTAGGAGCCCTATTAGTTAGAATCCAGCTAAGAACTACTTGGCTATCTATAAAAAGAGTTATGCTTTCAATTTCAGCACAATTTAATAGATTACTTTCAAAAATGGTGTCAAAACACTTCAAAGCTAATTGAGCAGCCAAAAGTTCTAAAGTAGGGAGAGTCTTCTCCTTAATAGAGCTAACCTTGGTTTTAGCAAATATCAGGGAATTATGATCACCTTGCACAGCATACATAGCACAACCATAAGCTTCCTTAGAAGCATCGGCAAACAAAAACAGCTTAACAGGAGCATCAGTTTTTTAAGTTTGTCTAGAAAAGGAAGTTTGACTAACTTCACTGTATGAATTACAAAATTTACTCCATAGTTTAGATATTTCAGCACTAGCTGTTTCATCCCAGTTCGTAACTTGCTGGCACAACTTACAAATAATAAGCTTGCCCTGCAGCATTATAGGAGCAAATATTCCAATAGGATCAAAGACAGATGACAAAGCTGACAAAATCTGACGCTTTGAGGAAGCACCCTTCTTCAATTGCTTAACCTTTAATTGTAAGGTATCTTGGTCAGAGTCATAAATATATCCTAAAATCTTCATTTCAGAAGAAGCTACCTTTTCATCTTCATCAAGAGTAGACAACATAGCAGGAATGTTAGAACCCCACTCCCGTAAAGGCAACCCCCTGAATTCATAATTTTCTTAATAGGATTGATAATAAATGGCATCTGGGCTCCCTAATTAGAAGAGAGCACTAAGTTATCCATAAAAAGATTGTGTCTAATCAGAGAAGCTACTTCATTCCCTCTATAGCTAGACAAATGATGTTGAATAATATAACTCAATATAAAGGGAGAACTTACAAATCCAAAAATTATAGTATTATATCTATAAGCAACAAATTTCCCATTTATCTTTCTAAAGAAACAAAATCTATTTCGATCTACCTCTAAAGATAACCTAACTTGGAGAAAAGCCTTGACTATATCAGCTACATCTACATAATCATTATTCCTGAAATACAAAACCAAAGACAACAAGTTGTTCATCAAATCAATACCAGGGAACGCGGCTTCATTTAATGAAGGAGGTTTTCCCACCTTTAAACTACAATTAAATACAGGACGGATTTTAGTGGTGACATTTTCATCATTTCTGATGACAGGACGATGAGGAATGGATACTTGACCTGCGGCTCTATTTTTAACAGGCTCAATAATGCCAAGCTCCTCCTGTCTATCAAAAACTTCCTCATATTTAGAGGATATATTCTGATCTTTTAATTTAGAATAAATCCGTTCAGCAACTGCCAAAGAAATCTTTATATTGTTTGGGACTTTTTCAATTAAATCCTTTTTCCATGGTAACTGGACGTGATAATGTCTTTCATGAAAAGAAATTGATTTAGCAAATTCAGCAACTTGTTGGTCTTCATAAGGAAGAGAATTGTCATCTTTAATCCCAATCGATTCTAAATTATAGAAATTGTCGAGTCCATACTCTACACAAGATTCAGGAAAGATATCATTCAATGGATCGAACTTGTAACCTACTGGATTGACTGCAAAATTCACTAATAGCTTCTGTTTTCCAAGTTGCTTAGGAGGAACAAATTCCAGAAGTCTATTCTTATCAGGCTTAGAAGTCTGTTTACTCTCCAAATTAAGGGAAGAATTATAAAAAACTCTAGGTTCTCTGTTACATTCAGGTACATATTTAATTTCCTTATTAGGAATAAACCTAACAGATTTAGCTTTACCATTACCTCTTGGTCTATTTTCCAAGATTTTATTACTATCAATTTTAGGACAAGACTCAACCTTTCTTACAGGTTTACAAGGTTCATAAGAATCAATTCTCTTATAAAAAAGCTTCCTTTGTGAAGGATGAACAAAATTGACTACTGTACCAAATGGAATAACCGCATTGGCCAACTTAATTACTCTAATCTTAATATTAAACAACTCTACACAGTCTAAATCTAACTGATTAAATTCCTGAAGGATATCATTCCCTAGGATACCTAATATATTTACAATTTCAGAATTCTTCCCTGGGTAATTATTACATACAGAATAACCAGCAGATTCCATATTTTTAACTACAGAAGGCAACATAGGAATTTGTATGGAAAGATTAAAATCTTCCAATGCAAAAAACAGAAAACTAGTCTTTTTCCCACAAGGCATTGTTAAATCAGCTACCAAGTGAAATCCATCACTAACTCTAGCTGGCAACCCAAAAGAAGAAACTAACCTAGATAAAGGAGCACCACAATAATCTCCTAATCTGCTATCAACAATTTGTTTATTAACACTAAACTGGGCTCCAGTGTCTAATAGAAAACAACATTTAAAAGATTTCCTACCCCTACCAACTTTGAGGGTAATAAAGGGAACAAATATTTCAGACCCTGATTGACAACTTAATAATTTTTTACCAAGATCCTTACTAGCATGTGGGCACATTGCTCCATGATGTTCAGATTTATTACAAGAAAAACATTTATAAGGTAACAATGATTTATTTCCCGGACATTCCGAGGCCCCATGCCTATCACTCAAACATTTAAAGCATAAAGTTAGTTCTTCAGCTCTATTCTTCCTAGATTGCAAAGTATCAAACCTAGTACATCTAGGAGAATTATGACCAATTTCTTTACAAAATTTACATCTACCATTAGATAAAGGTTTACTGGCCAATTGAACTTTATTAGAGTCATTACTAGCAGAATATCTATTACCCAACTTAGATTGCTGGAAATTACGGTCTTTACCTTCAAATTTAACTTCTTTACCTTCATGTTTAACTTTAGGTTTTGCACCAGAATTTTCATTATGACCTAAACTAAGGCGTGCAATAATACTCTGATAATTATCTAACAACTGGTTAAAATTAGGATAGGAAGATCCTGTAGTTCTAGAAAGTTCTATCAAAAAATTTCTAGGAAGCTTCCTATTTACAATTTTGCTAGTTAGCAATAGAGCAGCCGAATCAACTTCAGTCAGATCTATACCAAGTCCCTTCAAGTCAATGAATTTATTATACAAAAATCTAACTAAAGATTCTACTTCACTAAGGGATTTTACTTCAGAAATGTTCAAAACTTCACCTATTACTTGATCAATTATGTTGTCTTGATCTAGAAAATTAAGATCTAATTGCTTAAAAGCCAAATCAAAACCCTCATCATCTACTGTAATGTTTTCTACTACAGTTAAAGCTTCACCTAACAAATAACCCTTTAAATAAATAAACTTTTGAGGACTAGTTAGGTTAGGCATACCAGCCAAAGCATCATTAAAAGCCTTCTTAAAGTTAAAATAGGCAAATGGATTAGCTGCATTGTTTTCAAACTTCTGAATTTGAATAGGAGGGAGAGGCAACTTTACAATTTTATTAGAACTATTTTGAGGAGTATTCTTACCTCCAAACAAATTATCCAATTTTACTCTAAATTAAGACAGAATTTTCTGTATTTCATAATGATAATCTCTTGCTGCTTGCATAATACTAACTAGTTCATCTTCAGCAGCAATTTCACAAATGCTTGCATAAAAATTCTCAACTATTACTAAATTAGCATCAATTTTGTGAATGAATTCTTGCAACAAATGACCATTAATTTGATCGTCGTTTAAAGAGTCAATCTTCCTAATATCAAGAGTTATTAAACCCTTAACATAGGCCCTCTTTCTAATTAAATTTTTCATTTCAGCCTCATCCATGTTGGACAATGCTTTTAACTAATACTAAATTACCCAAGGAAAAATTAAAACTTAACTTAATCAAGTCAATGCAAAGCAAGTTATCATCACTTACTTCCTAATGAAAATACAGCATATTATGTTAATAGCAAAACTAGGCTAATCAACAGGTTATATACATGAAAAGGCTACTAACTTAACCTAAGCTTAAATGAATACAGTATAAATTAAGACCGATATTGTTCCTTTCCTTATTAGGAATAACAGCAGTACAGGTATACAAAAAATCCTGACATTAAAAAACCAATTGAGCCTAGAGTGGACAACAAAAAAAGTAAATACTTGACACTAGAACAGCTAAACTAACTTTGATTTTAGGCCTTTACTTAAACTAAAAATCAGCCATTCTCTGCGCCAACTTCAGATTCCCATCGTAATTGAGATGAACTCCATCCCTGGCATAAAGGCGTGTGTCGGAGAATCCATTAACCCCTTTCATAATAAACAGACTATGTTTTCCCTTCCATTTATTCAACTTGTTGAATTTATTTGACTTTGCTTTAAAGTCTTGCCGCAATGCGTCAAAACTTTCCAAGTGGTTGAAATAGAATCTATCCTCTACTTGAGCAAAAATTAATTTAGCATCAGGACAAAATTGCTTCAACAATTACACAAAGGCCTCACAATTGCGCTCTACCTGCCATACCTCAGCGGTACTAGGGATAGCGTCCAAATCGTTGCTTCCCAATAACACAAAAATTCGGTCAGGTGTAGGCCTCCTACGAGGAACAAAATATCGCTCTACTTCAATTTTATTGCTTTCGAAGGTTGCGCCCCCCTTATGAATATAACAAAACCCGTCACATTCCTTCAGGTGTAGCTCTGCCAACCTCCTAACCCAGCTATGACCAATGACCAGAGTCATAGCCGCAAGAAACAACAGGACGAAAGCAAACTGAAGTCTTGCGGGTAAAAGCACTGTTTTTAAGTTCGAAAATGTTAGATTTATCTTTAACTGGCATCAAATTAGGGGTGTCTTTATTTAACAACTTACCTGCACTGTAAAACGTTGCAATCAACAGCTAGAAGTTTTCATTCGAACTTAAAGTTCACTTTTTAATGGAAGGAACACACGTTCCAAGGAATGCGGCCGTCCTCAGGGTATAACGATTTGAGCTCAACTAACTCTTCCAGTCTGATTCAACTTGAAAACGACTCCCATTTTCTTTCCTTTGTTCGAATACTCTCGAACAATCGTTGAAAAATAAAGACGGGAAATCAAAACTGTTTCCTTATAAGGAATACATTTACCATTTAAGTAATTCATTCAATTAGAATACAAAAAAAGGGGAAAGTTAAACATTTACATTTAATATTAACAAAAGGCAATCATTCAGTTTACTTATCGTCCATGACCGAACACCAAAACAAAACAGAAAGTAAGAACGACCTAACTAGTCAATTCGACTATTTCCCATGAATGCAATTACCATTCTCCAATCAACTATTTCTTCAGTGTTATTATTTATCTAGGGAATTTTGAAACAATGTTAACTTTTATCAAAACTAGAGATAAAACCAAATAAAGGAAAAATTTTATTACCAAAAATTAAAGAAATAAAAAGATAAAAATTTGGTTAAAGAACATACAAGAAATGTGTTCTGAGACCTTAAAATTTTCCCTGTTGATAATGAAATTGTGTAACCTGTAGGAGAAACATAATAATCCCCCCCCCCCCGCCAACAATAAAAAAAATAATTATTGATGAATGAAACATTATAAAAAAGAAGATGCAACACAGCCTATAAGATTGCTTTAGACGGCCTTATAACGTACAAAGGAAATAAATTTTGATATTTCTCTGTACCGCACGTGTTTCACTCATGCATGTACAATGTAATAGTATTTTCCTTTTACTGTATATCTTGCTGTACTCGTCACTTTTAAAAGTACCTGTTTACGTGTGTCTGTTCATGATTTGTTTTATTGTCTTGTCTTGTATAAAAACTTGTTATCTGTTGAAATAAGTTTAGTTTATTCACCTCACCTCTCGGTTACAACCTAACCGCTCACTCTCACATTAGTGACCATCGAAGGAACCAGCTCCCTACCGCCTTTCCCCTCACTGCCATATCTTACTGTTTGATGATGCCGCCCTCTGACCCTGACTCTCCTATCAACACTACTCCCGTGAAACTACCACCCTTCACCAGTAAAAATGCATTTCCCAGGTTTCAGAGCGCAGAGGTCCCTTTCCGTATGAAGGTAGATACTCTCTCAACCACCAAGGTAGCCTATGTTATCCCAGAGATCTCGAATAGGCTTTCTGGACAAGGGACACCACAATAGCATATGACACCCTTCTGTATGAAGGGAGATACTCCCTCAACCACCAAGGTAGCCTATGTTATCCCAGAGATCTCGAATAGGATTTGTGAGCAAGGGACACCACAATAGCATATGACACCCTTAAAACATACTTCTTGGAGCAGTACTTGTAATTGACAGATGCCCGTATAGCCAACCTTATTCAGCTCTCTCAATAACCGTTGGGGGAGAAAATACTTTACTAGCCCTCAGGAAAATAATGAGTATCGCACGTATGCAACCGGTCGCAGATGGCTCTCCTCATGAAGTGAACCTACTTCATACCCTTTTGGATACAATACTTACCCGGGCCTCTACCTATTGCCATATCAAAAGTCAATATTTTGCACATGAAGGACTTGATGAACAAAGTCAATGCCCTTATGGATATGGATAGCCACTTCACCACCTTCAAGACCTCCATCAACACTACCACTCCTAGTGAAGAGGACAACTATTAAACATCAGCAGAAGCTGATATGAATGCGGTAGGACAAAGACACCTTACACCTGACATGCAGAGGCAGCGACAGAGCCACTCAACTGCCACCACTTGCTCACTCCTCAACCAGTGACTTCTACAGCAAGTTACTGACGTCCATTGGATGCAGTTATGCTACTACCACTCACAATATGGGGCTGCTGCAAAGAAATGTGCAAACGGTTATCAGTGGCAGGAAAACGTGTAAGTGGTCCATCGCTCGTGGTGGTGGCCTCCCCTGTCATCAATTTTTTCCTTTTACATGATACAAGTAGTGGCCTGAGATTTTTAGTAGACAAGGGTGGTTACCGTTCTCTTCTACCAAAGCCACTGTGATGCAGTCTGTACAAGTTTGCTGATTTCCACCTGGTAGAAGCTAGCGGATCTGTGATACCCAACCACGGTTACAGAATCCTCCCATTATCCTTTGGAAACATCAAATATCATTGAAAGACTCTCGTTGCTGACATCACATGACCAAAACTCAGTACGGATTTCCTCTCACATTTCCACCTCCTCGTTGATGTGGCTCACAAACGAATGGTCAACGCAGAATCTTACTCATCGACATCTCTTCAATCCACCTGCTCCAACCTCGCTCTTCACATCAACTCCTCCACGGATGCCTACGTGCACCTCCCAAAGTTGTACCCGGAAGTTCTCCATCAGGTGATTCAACAAATGCCCATAGTTCACGGCAAACATGGTATTTATCACCCTATCAAGACGACGGAGCCCCAGTGTTTGCCAGATTCAGACATCTGACACCAGATTGTTTTGTAGCCGCTAAACAAATGTTCCCCGAAATAGAAGGAATGAAACTTTGTCAAAAGGTCTCAAGCCCATGGTCATCCCCCATACACATCGTTCTGAAGAAAGATGCCTTTCCGCATTGGTGTGATGATTACAATCGCCTGAACATGCAGACAGAACCATATCAGTACAGCCTTCCAAACATCGCCAATGTGAGCTCCTACTTGCACAAGAAGGGTTCCTACACTCTACCTCCTGAAAAAGTATCATTACGTGCCCATGAACCCAGAGGACATCCCCAAGACTACCAACACCACCCCCTTCGCTACGCACACCTTCACTTATTCTTATTTTGACCCTTATAATGCTGGGGCCAATTTTCAATGCTTCCTCTTTTGTGCCTGTTATGTGGGTGACATACTGGTGTTTATGTTTTTCTAAAGAGGAACACATCCTATCATCTATGCATCATGCTCAACAACACACAACAAAACCGCTTTGTAGTCTAGTACAACAAGTTTACCTTCAGCGCCAACGTAGTATCGGTCCTAGGGCATCGCATCATTCCTGAAGGAGTCCAAATCATCCCTGAGATGGTAAAAGCTGTTCAGACCATCCCCACGCCTCAACTGTCAAAGTACTGCAAGAATTCTTGGCTATGATCAACAATTATTACCGTTTCCTGCCAGCCATTGCTGTAATTTTCGCCTTTCTATGCCTCCCTCAAGGACACACTTAAAGACCTGAAGTGGGGCCTATTTCAAGATGTGGCTTTCTCCAACGCTAAGAATACCCTGTCAACTGCTACTGATCTCACTATTCCCGTGCCACATGCTCCTCTCCTTCTCCCTACCGATGCCAGTGACATCGCTATTGGTGCAGAACTTGAGCAGTGAGTCAACGGCTTGCCTGGCCCACTGGACTTCTTAAGTAGAACACTGTCCAAGGGAGAACTCAGCTACTCTACTTTCAACCGTGAATTACTGATAGTGCATTTGGCAGTCCTTCCCCTTCACTACTTTTTAGAAGGTACGCCTCATATGCACGAACCACATTCCTCTGCTGAACGTCTTCACTCAACAGTACGATGCATGATCAGCCCGTCTACGCCAACATCTCTCCATCGTGGCTGAATACAATTGCACCATTCGAAACATCCCTGGGAAAATACATCCTGTTGCCAATGCTATGTCAAAAAAACCAATTGGCAGTCATTCATCTGGGATTGTGTGGCAAAGCCTTGGCAGAAGCCCAACAAAAAGATTCAAAGTATCAAGAATGCATGATATCATGCATTTCCCATTGAGAAGATATCGCCCTCAAGGACTCCAATGCTACCCTCATCTGTGACGTCAGTACCAGTTGACCATGACCTTAGATACCTTCTCCCATTCGCTGACAGGTATACTTCATGCCAAACTTCAAAGGTACAATGACACACATATTCAAGAGAGGGCACCTTTCCTCAACCTAAACGTCGTTTTTCCCACATTCACGTTGATGTTGTAGGTCTCCAACCAACATAACAAGGACGTCATTACCTGTTTACCATCATCGACAGCTCGTCCTGAAACCATTTTCATGAAAACTGCTATGTCCGCCTCATGCACATCTGCCTTACTCTCAGGGTGGATTGAGAGATTTGGTATCCCTGAGTATATTACTTCTGACAGGGATACCACTTTCACATCTTAAATGTGGTTATCATTAGAAAATCTCCTGTGAATCACCCTATATCCAACAACCGCCTACAACCCTGCTGCCAGAGGAAATATTTATCGTTTTCATTGCACACTCAATCCAGCTCTGATGTCCAACTGCGAAAACTCTAGGTGCTTTATCCAAACTCTCAATGTCCTCTTAGGACTAAGGACCATTCCTAAAGATTCCATGAATGTCTTGGCAGCTGAAATGGTGAATGGCAACCCATTGGTCGTCCCTGCTGAATTTTTGTTGTCGACAACCTCCTCCGACAATATCCAGCACCGTCTCATATTGTGAAAAATTTTTTTCCATGCCGAGATTTTTACAAAACTTCTTGCTAACCGAGACATACCAGCAGATTTATTCTCTGACACGCATATTTTTTCATTTTCAACGGATACCGCTAAACTCCCCCTTACGCAGGCCCTTTCCTCATGATCCATTCCAATCTAAAGGCTCCTTTAATCCACATTCGTGTCAAAGAAGAGTGGATCACCCTTGATTGCTTAAAACCTGTGTATCTCCTGCAAGGTGAATCGCCTGCAGTAGTGCACCTCTCAAGGGCATGGTGCCCCATTCCACATACATGTCTCTTTTTTTTGGGTGGGAGCCATGTACTGCAAAAGTTTCACACACGCTCATACACTGTAACGGTATCTCCCTTTTAATGCATATCTCGCTCTACACCTCACTGTTAACAGATCTTATATCAGCCTGTCTTTTCATATTTTTTCTTTATCTTTTTTAACTTCTTATCTGGAACCTATTGTTACAAACAAAGGGTTCACTCTCACAAATCTAACCCTAATGTCAGGATAATACAATTTCATAGTAAATAAATGTAAAAAAAAGCCACTCTTAAAGTAGTGATTACCTTTAATTTCATTACTATCCTCTTGTTTTTTCGGTACTATCATTAGAGAAAAAGAAGGGATATTACGTAGGTCCTTTAATTATAATGAAATGTGTGGTAGTAGACAT
>NC_090741.1:10065042-10102542 GCF_036898095.1 Palaemon carinicauda
TTACTGCAAAGCAACGAGAATCACAGAGGGGTAAATTGGGAAAACCTTCCAAACCAGAAATATAATCGTATCAAATATCATTCTATTTGAGCCATTACTAAAATCTACAACCAGAAAATTAAAATTGGAGTTCATTATACAGTTGTAATAGGGATGTTTTCTACTTCTCAGAGACAGAGACAAGCTGCCTTTACCTTCCCAATATGGACACTAAGTATAATTTCATTTTCTAATTAGCAGTCTTGTGGTCTTACTACGTCAATAACTTGGTATTTGACGCCTTTATATCAATTAGGATCTGGATGGAGGACTATATATGGCCGTATGTCGTAGTGTGAGGGATTTAGTTGGGCTAAGTTTGGTCAAATGGGTTTGTATGACATTTCTAGGAGATCCACTCTTCGGGTAAGGAGTAGACTGTAAAAGTAGTGGTCTATTTAATTTAATGAATCTTTTAAATATTCTAAATAGAATGATAAAAAAAACTTGTTACTTTTTTGTCTTATAAAAATCTAACTCTCGTTGAGCAAATTTTAATACACGTTTAAAGGTTTTAAATATGTTACTATAACCTTTGGTCGTTATCAAATGGTAAGGTCTGATTAATTATCTTTCGCATTTACAAATAACCAAGGATATAAAAAAAAATATTTTAATCTCTCTCTCTCTCTCTCTCTCTCTCTCTCTCTCTCTCTCTCTCTCTCTCTCTCTCTCTCTCTCTCTCTCTTAGGAAAATGTCTTTCTTTAATGATTATCTTAAGAATACTAGCTGTGTCAAAGGGTTGCTCTGATAGGTCATCTGTTTCGATTGCCAATGGTTCCTAATAGAGTTCTCCTTATGCAAGATAAACGCTTTCATATGGCCTTTGCTCTTTGCTGTAGTGTGACTAAAGTAGGTACTTAGGGGCACCAATCACGTTAGGAGATTCTCGATTGCCATATTAATATTAATACTTAAGTTTCTTACCTCGTAGCATCTCAACAATGTATAAATATAGATAGGCACACTCTACTGACATGACAAATTAAAAAGCTTCTGACAAATATTTCTAAGTGATAGATATCAAAATATGCATATTGCATAGCCATGTTGGAGTTGTTGTTTTTGAAGAAGCGGGTGTTGTTGTTAAATTAGCAATAGAGTCACCATATCATGGCACTGAACTCCGTGTTAAAGATTTATGTTACCATAATAATGCATTATGTGGAATAATGAATCTGACAATAATAAATTGAAGCAAGGAAAACCAATTGTTTTTTTATAGAAGTCATCAAAACAGAAAGATAAAATTAAAGAAATAATCTTAATAAGATTTCTTATTGGCCATAAGGAATTGTCCATGGAATTTTAATGTACGCACTTAATGAAGCAGTTCCCAGATTCATTGACTGGGACATTATTTCAATAATATGACACATTTCTTCAGTTGAGAAGTTTTCTGAGTTTCTTTACTCTAAAGGTTTTAACATTTTTTATTATATGTTTGAAAAATAGAATTTAAATTTGAGTTTCTGTTTATCACGAATTTTGATATCATTATATTTACTCTAATAATAGGTTTATTAATTGGATTCAATATTCATTATATATTTCCCTCCCGAATCTATTCATGCTATATCTGTAATAGTTGAGCTTAAATCATGGCGTTAGCAAATTTACTCGTTTGGTAATAATAATAATAATAATATTATTATTATTATTATTATTACTAATAATAATAATAATAATAATAATAATAATAATAATAATAATAATAATAATAATAATAATAATAATAATAATAATAATGTTGATATAATAATAATAATAATAATAATAATAATAATAATAATAATAATAATAATAATAATGATAATAATTATTATTATTATTATTATTATTATTATTATTATTATTATTATTATTATTATTATTATTATTATTATTATTATTATTATTTGATTATCAAATTATTAACCTTTCCTTTTAAATTGTATACGTGATTTGCTGTTCACTAGATCTTATTCCTTGTCCGTTATCGTAATCGAAACAATATTATAATTCATTCTTGATTTTTTTAGTAGTATTGAATGAAGTAAATATTGTCTTTGCTATCTATTTCAACAAAATATGTTCGTTGAATACTCGAATACTCTCTGACTACTAATTTTCCATATCTTTGAAATTCTCTGCCACATCAAGCAATTTACATAAATATTTTTAATGATTTCCTCTCTCCCACGTAACCCATTTCCCTTACGCCACATTTACTAAGGGTACGAATAATATAATGTTTCACAGTGCCTCTTCGTTAACTGAATATAAATTGCTGTGTCTTCATTCAGCCTCTTCTGATTTTTTCATTTTCATTCCAATATATTTTTGCTTCCATTTCTGAAAAGGATCATTTCTTCAGGGACCTGAGAAAATAGAAACCAAATTTAGCGTAAATCGTGATAAAGTTTATGAATAAAGTTTTTTACCTTTTTTGAAATCTTTTCTCTATTTATATTCCGTTTCTCAAGATCTCATCCAGTCATCTATTGAGAATTTGGGGAAAAAAGAGAGAAGAGTATCACGGATGTTGAATTCATTAAAGGATTTTTTGCCTCCAAAGCACCATTACCTCGCATCTGACAGCTGTATTTTGGTTACCAAACATGAACCCCCGGCGTCTTAGGTATTTTTGTTTATTTCATGTATAAGGCCACTATACCTTTGAAATAGAAGTTAATATATAGAATGATAATTATAAGTTTTCAATTCATAAGATAAACAAGATTTTGTTCTTGTAAATAAAATATATTCCCAGCGTTTACCAGTTCGTTACACCGTAACCTAAATTTTGGTCCTGTACCTTTTTAGATGTGAATATTTCCTTATACCTCTCCATTCGCAAAGAGTACACTGGTTTTTATGTCTTATTTCTATATGAATTAACTAATTGATAGCTCCAGGCTTTCCGTTGAAACCCCTACCAGCAAAACTTGCATTAAATAAAAAGTGAGGCGTTACATAAACCATGGGAGAAGTTTAATAATGCTCCTGAAGGAGAAACACTCTGTAATGGAAGGAGGAAGGAGAGCGAACGATGGAGGATTTTGTGTATTCAACAAATTATATCCTTTGAGAAAAATCACCAACTCTTGATTTCCGACCTATGTAGGAATAGCATCCTACTCTTCACAGCCGTGCAACAAAGCTGGTCATAAACAGAGACAACTTCATCTTTATTGAAAGATGGGTATTTGAAGAGGAGAAGGAAAAAAGGAACTAAAATTTTGAAGAAATATCTTCAATCCTCTGTTACATTGGCACTCTCGTACTTATAGTACATCAATGAAAATGGTCCTTTCGATAACCAAATATAATAATTTTATGGCCATAGCTTTTTTTATGCAGATATTTTAACTAATATGCGTTGACTTATAATAAATTACCCATCAGGCCATAAACGAAATCTTTTGTTTTGAATTGTAAAATGATAGAAATCTGCAATAATAAAATAAATAATTAAAATGTGTAGATTGAAAAACTATATATTGTCTCATTAATATTTTTTTCGTTATCAAAGGAGACTTTTAAATGGCAATTTGTATGTCTCTTAGTCAATGAAGATTCTATTGAATACTGTAAATTCTACCTATTTTTACCAAAGATTAGCATGTATTAACCCTTCGTCCTATCTGTAATGTTGAAACATCGCTAACATCCTTCAAAACATTAAGTATCAATGTTAAAACGCAAATAAACTCGAAATGAGGAGAGCTATGTGAAACATTGATACCGAATAAGTAGCAAGGACGAGATATAACATTAAATTGTGTCCACATGAAGAAAAACGGGTAGGCTCCATGATGGGCCACCCTGAATGGGTGCCAATCGTAAAAAATATTTCCCAAAAATACACTAATCAAGACACGCTAATGAAATTTTCAGGCATTATTAGCACTGTAATAAGGCATATCCTCTGTAAGTTTTATTATCCTACAGGGAAAATAAAGGATTTTATGAATAAAAATGTGAAAATCGGAGCTAGCGACTTAAAAGTTATTTGGTGACCAGTGAGAAACTACTGTCTTGAATTGATATTCGCTCTGTTATTATGTTTGTTCATCCACCTGGAACAAGCACACAAAGTTTTATCAAAATCGAATAGTAAATAAGCACACAGCAAGAAAAAAACGAGCAATATCTTTAGTGAAAGCCCGGCTGGTGATGGAGGGATACCTAGAAATAAATATTCACCAAAAATTAAAATCTCGATTTAAGGAAAAAACCTTCCGTGTTTTTGTAGGTATTATGTCACTTGATGGCCTAAAATATCTAAATATTATATTACTTAAGGCATAAGAGCAGGACAAGCAAAGAAATACACCCCTCTCCCGAAAAAGAAAAAACGAGAAATTACAATTTTTGTCTGATGACAAAAATATTGGATAAAAAATCATAGTCACCCCTGAACTCATTTTCTTTGATGTCTTTGATATGAGAAAACGACTTTGAACAGTTTTTAAGGGGTAAACTATAAAAATTAGACAATTACTAATGATATTTCGTATTTTTACTATTAACATAAGGGGGGCGTTGATGACCAGGGGGGGGGGGGGGGGGCATTATAGAGGCTGGAGATGAATTCTACACATATCACGGCCTTCTGATAGGCAAAAATCACCCTTGTAAAGTGGAGACAACCCTTCAGAAATCCACGTTCTATGTTTCACTTACTAAAATCAAAACAAAACCTTTGATTATTCGAAGGTACATCGTTCTAAGCGCACCTGTTCTTAAATATAAATGAATTCCATCATGTATCTGTCGGTACTAAAAAAGAAATAGTTTCAATAATTAAAGTAAGAATATATTTTAATTAATAATTTTTTTATCAGCTTGCAAAAAGATTCAAATCACACATTAAAAATAATCCGTTAATAACAGAAAATAATATATTATCAATGAATAAGTGCTAATTCAGTTTGCGGATATTAAGATTACAAATACATATAGAATAAAATAAGAACATTCGATTAGGGTTTAAAAAAAAAATTATAGCAGAAACATTTTAAACCCGAGTTAAGAAACATCGGATTAAATGAATCCAATATCAGAGGTTACTTCGTCTTCAAGAAACACTCAGCCCACAATCGGTACAACATAACTTTACTATATGCGTTTTGCATCGGTTTCTAGCATATGCTATATTTTTTTTTTGTCTTGCTTTGGATGTTTGTATAATTTCCAAAAAGTCCTCAAGGTTTGTTTTCTCGAATATGAATTCCATTTCATTGTTCAATGACATGCTGTATATGTATATATATATATATATATATATATATATATATATATATATATATATATATATATATATATATATATATATATATATATATATATATATATGTACACACACATATATATATATATATATATATATATATATATATATATATATATATATATATATATATATATATATATATATATATATATATATATATATATATACATACGTACATATATATATATATATATATATATATATATATATATATATATATATATATATATATATATATATATATATATGTATATATGTATATATGTATATATATACATATATATATATATATATATATATATATATATATATATATATATATATATATATATGTATATATATGTATATATATATATATATATATATATATATATATATGTATATATATATATATATATATATATATATATATATAAATATATATATATATATATATATATATATATATATATATATATATATATATATATATATATATATTTATATATATATATACATACATATATATATATATATATATATATATATATATATATATATATATATATATATATATATGTATATATATATATATATATATATATATATATATATATGTATATATATATATATATTTTTTTTGGGGGGGAGGGGCTCAGGCCATGTCGTCCTGATGGAAGTTCCTATTAGGAAGCTTTCTAGGGTATATTTGACTACAGTGATATACCCAGAGAATTTTACCTTAAGGTATCCAGAATTCTAACTCCTGGAGCGAATATCCCTAAATAATCTCAGAGGGATATCGCATAATATCAGAGGACGTATTCTTGACACGTCTCATAGCTATCTTCGCCCCGAACAGTGTTAACGCTTCGAGGGGGAATAGTGACAAGAACCTGAAACGAGAATGAAAAGAGAGCCGCTCATAAGGCATCTCTCCTATTCCGTTTCCAGTGTGTATCTGATGAAGGCGGTAGCACCCTCTTTATTCCTTTTTCGTGTAGCTCAACTACTCGGTGTTTTCCCTTGTGTTCTCTTGTTATTTTGGATTTAATTCAACATTTTGATGACTTCTCCGGCCTCATCTGCCTCTAGGAAGTTGAGTATTATCTTTACTATGTATAAATGTAAGCTCTTATCGTTTTGAATTAAATCAAAAGTGATTTTAATGTAAACAAGAGCTGTTGCCTACCGGATTCATCCTGGATGCTATCGCTCGCTCTTATGGGTCATTTAGTTAGCTGGAGCGACATTCCCGGTTTGTTACGCTTTAATAATTTAGCTATTTCGCTCCGCTAGGAATGCTTATATTATACCGTCAGTTTTAGCTCGGTGATTTCTACATGGGTCGAGGTACCGATCTTGCCCTTCGTGAGGCTTCGTAGCCTAGACGTCTAGCACTAGTACTTTCATGCATGATATAAGTTTTTCCGAATGTTATATCATTGAAGCTATAGGCAAATATTTTATGCATGTAAGATATTGTTGAATGTTTTTTCCAAGATTGTATACGAGAGTTTCGGTGATTTAGGTAATTGATTCTCATCTTACCTAGTCTAGTATTCTAGGTACAGTAGTATACTTTCGCTCATCCAGGATTGTTCTTTTCTCCTCCGGAGGCTAAGTTCAATCCCTCTCTCCATCTGTAATCCTTCGGCTTAATCGTAGTGGTTCTACCTTTATAATAATTCGGTATAACTATTCTAGGATATGTCTGTCCTGACCTGATAACCAGAGTGACTGGTTTTTTGGATTAGGGCAGGACATTGGAGTTTCTAGTCTGTGGTCTGCTTCTTCCTAGCATAGAGAAAGTCTCCTTTGCTAGGTTAGGGGCAGACACAGAAAGCTTTGCTTCCCTAATCCATGTTGGAAGGATGATTCCTTCCTCTAGTGGCCTAGCAGACTGTCCTGTGTTGTTTTCCTCAAGCTGGAGAATGAGTTTTCTCTGTTGCCCGGCGAAATAACTTCACCTAACTTATTTCTGGTTGGGAGGAGGTTAGCAAATATTACCAGTCTTCCTCCCTAATAGACAACTCTTGGTTAGGATGAGCTTCCCTAACTGCTGAGTGTGTTTCCTGCTAGAACGAAGTCTATAGGACCCTTATCCCTTCCCCACCTCTCTTTCTTTTATTTTCTTTTGGCCGCAGTCCTACTTCCGTACCTAGTATAGGTTAGGATGGAGGACAGGCTCAGCTCTCTGCCGGCTGGCACTAAGTGTCGGCCGGCAGAGACCCTTTATTCTTTGCAGAGTGAACCCCAGATCTCCCTTGGTCTCCCTTCCATGTCCGTCGGTAGAGCCCGGCAGACTATGGATTCTTTGGAAGCCTTAATGTTACATTCTCCCCTTCCATAAGTTCACTCTTTCTGGATGGAAGGTCGTATAGCAATGCCGCCTTATAACCTTACATCCATACTGTTTCTCTGACTATTGTGTTGCACCCCTAACCCGGCTGCCGGCTTAACAGCCGACAGCCGGGCAGGTGGAGGTTCTCTGGTTCTTGGTTACTGTCGGCGAGCACGGGTTTTATTACCTTTGCCTGCCGGCAGGGGAAACACAGCCGAATCTGCTGGCTACTACGATTAGCGGCCGGCAGCCGGGTTTTAGTGTTTTCAGCCGTCGGCTGGCAATGATTGCCGGCCGGCACACAGTCGCGAATCAGTGGGCTGCCGCCTATTAGTTAAAGATAGTATATCTTTGAACTATACAGGGGTAGTTGCCGGCCGGCACGTGCAGGCACACGCCGGCACGTACCGGCGCGTGCTAGCCGTCACAACAGCATGCGATGTACAGTAGTTGCTGTATTCGTTGTGTAGTACACACTGCATTAGCAGAATCTGCTGTACAGAGCTTGTGATAACACTAAAAGTTCTTCATCATACTTTATGTTATCTTGTACAGCCTTTTGTTGACACCATACAATATATAGAAAGTAAGTTCTTTCTATATTCTTTCTATCCCGTATATTAAAACTTTATCTCAAGGTGTGAACTGCACCTTAAATTTCCATTTAGGAAATTACGTAAGGTATTCTAGAATAGAATTAACCTTAGTTTTCATATCTCGGGAGGTTTCAGCAATTGACTGGGCAGGAAATACAAGTATGTGTCTTTCCTTCTAACTTTTATAGCTTTTCTATATAAGCTAAATGTCTCAATATAAGTGAAAGCCTTCACTTGATACTCATGGATTTTTCTTCTCTTTACAGGAGGACCATCCGAAGTAGGGAGTGTGTTCTGTAATGTCCACAGTAAGAACTTCTGTGGACGTCAATATTGCAGGGGGCACGTAGCATGCGCAGCCTCCAGAGGTGTTCTCCGCTATTGGGACCCTCAGGTTTGTACAGTTTGTTCTAACCTGATTACCGAGGCTTTTGACGACCCTAAGTTAACGGAGTCAAGGGATGCTGCCAGGGAAACATTACGATCCTGGGTGAGGGGTTTCTTGAAAAACACCTCTGGTCCCTACCTTCCAAATGAGAAGATGAAGGCCTACCTTTTCCCTGGCTGATGCAATCATCCCCCAGCCTCAGGTGGAGATACCAATTGCCCAGAATCCGGTAGATTCTGAAGTCTCAGCCGCCCTTCAAGACATCCAATTGGACGATAGGATGTCGGAGGTGTCTGATTCTACTGACAAAGACCTTCTAGGAGAAGGTCAAGAGGAGGAGCTGTTCCACACTCCTCAAGCAGAAGAGCAAGAAATCGACGAAGTGTCGGTTACGTCGGTTCCGGACCCAGAACCTGTTCCTTCTACATCGTCTGCTATCCCAGATGAACTGGGAAGGACTTTTTCTTCCATTGTTGAGATGATCCAACAAATTCAAAGGAAGAATGATGAGAAGGAAGCTGCAAAGAAACTGGAGTTACGTAGACTTGCAGCATCACGTGGGCACCAGAAGCGGCTCAGCGTGAAGGATCTTCCTTTGTGCTCAGATACCAATCCTTGGAGGTATGCCGAACACATGCCAATGACAACCGGGGAGATCGTGATCTCAGAAAAGTTGGGAGCAATTCCCCTGGAAGAAGTGGAATTTTGGCCCAACAAAGATTCTTATCCGGACTGCTATGTCCGTCTTAGGAAGGAGCCAGCCTTAAAGGAGGAGACGGAGCCGGAGGTCATAGTTTTTGACAATAGTAAAGCTCAGACGTTACTAACGAGCTCGATGAAAGAGAGGGGTTTCACTAACTCTAAGGTGCCCGCCATGAGTAAGAAACTTCCCTCCTTTGTGGCCTCTCCTACCAGAGCCTTTCCCTTCTTGAAAAAGTGATTTAAGGCTGCCTTAAAAGCGGTGGAGGCAGCGAAACCATGCCCCTCCTTGGAGGAGTGCAAGCCGTTATCTCTGACCTTAAACTTGGACCAAGAAGACTGGAAGGACGTACACCTTACCTTCTCAGTCAGGAAACTGGAAGCTGATATTGCTGAATGCCAGTTCGGTGAGGCGCTTCCAAAACTGTCGGAGGTTCTCTTGCGTAGAGAGCAAGAGACAAAGGAAAGACTTGCGGCATCGATGTCGTTGCAAACGACACTAGAAACGATGGCAAGTGACCCCAAGAACCAGGATATGTTCATGGTTGTGGCCAAAACCCATCTGGCCAAAATTACGAAGGATTTCTATAGCTTTATTAAAGCTAGGAGAGACTGTAGAGAGTTCGTGTTCACCTCGGTTGCGGTGAGGCACGAACCGAGGAAACTGATCTCCTCTCGTATTTGGGGTAAAGACCTCTTTCCCAATGAAGTGGTTAAAGAGGTAGTAGACAAGGCCGCCAAAGAGAACCTTCTCAAAAAGTGGGGCCTAGATCTTAAGAGAAAGTCTTCTCCGGATGAGAGTCCCAACCCAAGAGGAAGACAAAAAGGCCTAGGCCATCCTCTCGGCCGGTTAACCCTACCGACAGCAACATCAACAACAACTTCCTGTGACCGTGGTGCCTCAGATAGGGGCACAACCTCCAACCACGTACCAGCTGGTACCTCAACAAACGGCGACACAGTCGCCAGTTCTTAACCCAGCCTCCGAAAGGCAGACTTCTTCCTTTCGTTCGAGAGCCAGAGGAACAGCCAAAGGTTCTTCTAGACGCCCTTCAAGAGGAAGGGGATCCAGGGGAGGACGCGGTCAAGGAGGCAAGGCCTCAGGTCCACAACAGCAGAAGTAGATACTTCCAGTAGGAGGGAGATTACAGCTTTTTAGGGATCGCTGGACCTTCAATCCCTGGGCTCACAGCCTAAATATGAATGGACTAGGTTGGAGCTGGAGCAGTCCTCCACCTCAATTTCCTCAATTCTTTCAACACTCAACCCCCGCTCTGGAAGAATATGTCCGAGAGCTCATAGACAAAAGAGTAATCCGGAAGATTAAGTCCATCAAATTCCAAGGAAGGCTGTTTTGTGTTCCAAAGAAGGACTCAGAAAAACTCAGAATCATTCTAGACTCGTCGCCACTCAACAAGTTCATAGTGGACTACAAGTTCTGAATGCTCACACTTCAACACATAAGGACCCTACTGCCCAAAAGGGCATATGCTGTGTCTATAGACTTGTTTGTTGCTTATTGGCACGTTCCAATTAATCGTCACCTCTCCCCCTACCTAGGCTTCAAGTTACATTGATAACTTTACGCCTTCAGAACCATGCCTTTCGGGCTAAACATAGCCCCAAGGATTTTCACGAATCTCGCAAACGCAGCCGTCCATCAATTACGCCTAAAGGGGGTCCAAGTAGTAGCCTACTTGGAAGACTGGCTGGTGTGGGCAGCATCCAGGACAGAATGCATGCAAGCTTCTAAGGTAGGGATCCAGTTCCTGGAACATCTGGGATTCAAGATCAACATAAAAAAAGTCTCGTCTTTCTCCAGCTCAAAAATTTTCGGTGGTTGGGAATCCACTGGAATTTGGAGTCACATCGGCTTTCCATTCCTAGTAAGAAGAGGAAAGAAATAGCAGGATCTGTCAAGAGACTATAAAAATCCAAACGGATATCAAGACGCAAACAGGAGAGAGTGCTGGGCTCTCTACAGTTTGCTTCGATAACAGATCCAGTGCTAAGAGCACAGTTTAAGGATGCAACAGGAGTCTGGAGAAAACGCACGAAGAAATGGCACCTGTCAGCAGTTCACATTCAAGGGTTCCGCAATGTGACAGCGGACGCTCTATCTAGTTTTACACCTATAGAGTTAGAATGGTCACTTGATGCAGGATCGTTCTCCTTCATCTCGAGTCAAGTCCCAGAGCTGCAGATAGACCTCTTTGCGACGAAAGGCAACAAGAAAATAGTTCGTTATGTGTCCCCTTACGAGGATCGGTTAGCGGAGGCAGTGGACGCTATGTCCCTGGACTGGAACAGATGGTCCAGTATCTATCTGTTCCCTCCGCACACCTCCTTTTGAAGGTCCTCGATATGCTGAGATTCTTCAAAGGGAAAGCTGCAATAGTGGCCCACAAGTGGCCAAATAGCGTGTGGTTCCCTCTGGCATTGGAACTACGATTAAAATTCGTACCGCTACCGGATCCATCCCTGTCTCAGCGAGTACAGAAGTTGTACAAGACATTTCATATTTTCACATGGCGACAGGAAAGACTAGTAATTATTAAAAATTTGGTATTTTCAATTGCCCTACTCTTGGTACCATCAAACTGTCTTTCCTGCCGTCCAGTCTTTAAAGATGGATAGTTTGCTAACTCCTCCTCCTTCCATATGCTTTACTCGAGCGAAAACGCCGACGAGGAGGCAGGCAGCCCGGCCGTCCGACAGTGTCAGAGACAGAGACACAGAGACCTCACTCACCTGGAAAGGTTTCCACATTTTTGATTTGTCCGACATGCCTTTCTTAGGCTAAAGGCTTTTATTGGGATCCCTGGTCTACGTCACCCTCTTGTGAAAATCTGCCAAAATCCATCTGCAACGCCTTTGTGCATGGTTCGACAATGATGAGTACCAAGAATATATAGGGCTTATTTTTAAGGTTATCATTGCGAACTCTCATTGCCTTGTGTTGCCTATTAAAGTTTTTCCTGTCTGTCATTTTTAATCTTATGAAGATTCGTAATAGTTTTTTTTTGTGGTCAATATGTTTTCTATATCGTATTCTCTTGTCCTTTCAGGTGATTTAGCTCTCGGACTAGTAACTCTAGCTTATTCATAAATTCACGTTAACACTTGGGTAAGAGAATCGTCTAATTATACATTAATGTTTCGAGTGATTATATTTATGACGAATTGTCTCCCATATTACGACCGAGCAAATTTATATTAGGTTTACCGTTCATTTCAGGATGGTGTTCGGTTTCGATGTATCGGCCCTTTTATTTCCTTCCTGATACTAATGTAAACCTCAGTTGCTCAATTGTAAGGTAATTTTAAGTGGGTTATTATTCCGATGGGTATATTCTTCTACATAAATGACCATGACTTTAAGATACTAATCTTCCTGAATATTTCTTTACAGACAGCGAGCGAAGCAGAACGAAGGAAACGCCCTACGATTTACGTGAATTGCCTTGTTCTCCAACCAACTGTTTGTAACTCCGTTACTACGTTATTTTAAAGGCTTATTTATGTAATAAATATCATATTTAATTACATTTTTCCTTCCAACCTTTGTTTCAAATCACAGATTTTTATGGTGTTCTGCTTATGGCGCCCAACGTGGGGCAACACAATGAAAGGTGCTTAATGATGGTGCAGATGATCCAGTAGAGAATTGACCACGACTGGGGCTCCCAATAGTCTCTCATATTTCTTTTTGCAGGACATTGACATTTTCCTTTCCAGGATATTAACATTTTATTGAAATAAATATATTTTTCCTTTTCAGAAAGTTAACATTTTATTATTTTGCATTTGTTGTACGTTTGTTATAATGGCTAACTTACAGGTACTGATTGGACAACGAAAAGTCATTCGGAGAAAAGTCACCGAACAATTCAATAGGTCTGACACCTATTCTGCCCTTACACAAGAAGAAAAGTTAGCTATTAAAGGTCTTCTTGTTAATTATAGAAACAAGTTGTCAGAGCTAGATGATCAAATCCTCTTGAAGAAATTTCCTGACGTATCTGATGAAGCAGAGTTAGAGCCAGAATTAACAAGTTGCCAGGATTATTCAGATAAAATTGAGTATTGTTTACCATTACTTGAGATTTCCAGGGGTAATAATGGTTCTAATATTCCCGACGTGGCTCCTCTTCCTAAGTTTACAGGTAAAGAAGGAGAAGATTTATTGAAATTTATAGCAGAGTTTGAGGCTACAACTAATGTATTTCAGTATCCTGATAGAGATTTACTTTTATTGCTGAAGCAACAGATAGACGGTCGAGCAAAGACTTTATTATGTTCTCTGGAAGCTGACAAACAGCGTTATGTAGATGCCAAAGAATTATTGATTTCCGCCTTTGCTTCTAAGGAGGTTTGTAAAAACAATGCAATTAGGAAAATTACGGAGTTAAGTCTAAGAGAGGGTGATGACCCCTTTACATTTATTTCCATCCTCCGATCAGTATGTGAAGCAGTCAAGACTTTTAACATTGGAGCGGATGAATTTGTCAGATATTTTGCTTGGCACGGCTTAAATGGTCGCTTTCAGCGTCATTTTATTAATATTACAAGAAAAACTCATCCTTCCTTAAATGACATTATTTCACATTTCTTTGCAGCTTGCGAAAGGTACGAAAGTGACGGGAAAGGTGTTGAAAGCTTGAAATGTAAAGCTTCACGTGTCAAAACATTAACACTCCCTCTTCCTAAAGAGAGTACTACCAGCATGGCTGCGGAAGCAGTAACATATGATAAAGACAGGTCTTCGCCTCAGTGTTCCTTGTGTTCTGCGGTTGGAAATACTGATAAATTTCACTTTATCCATAAGTGCCCTAATTTTCTTTCTCCTACAGATAAAGTGCATATTTTAAAATCTAGAAATGGATGTGTAAAATGCGGCCAGTTTAATCATGTTTCCGGTAAGTGTCGTTTTAAATTCAAAAGACGCTGTTCAAATTGTAACAGCTGGCATATGACTTACCTATGTGATAGGAGTCAGTCACCAGACAGAGACTCTAACAATATTAATAACTGCAAATCCAAGGTGGAAACTTCTCAAATAAGCAGCGGTGTTGCCGTACTTCCTACTTGTCAAGGGGATTCCATTTTACCCACCTTTTCATTTAAAGTTGGGGGGAACTGTTTACAGAGGACTGAAGGACAGTGGTTCGCAGAGCACGTTTGTCACTAAGAAATTGGCGGAGGAGAATAATCTTAAAATCATTAACTCAAAGGTAAAGCTAACAGTTAATGGGTTTAATGGTAACAAGGAGTATTTTACTGAAATTGTTGAAGTTCCTGTTACGATCGGAGATAAATCCTTTATAATTTATTGCTTGGTTGTACCAAACATTAATGTAGCATTGAAATTACCTCTGCTTGGTAGATTAGTTGATAAATTTCAGGCACAAGGTGTTAAATTAGCTGATCAATTCCTTAATAAATGTTCTCATGAAATTGATAATGTTCAGCTCATTTTAGGTACAGACTTCGCTTATTGTATTGCAGGTACAGATACAGTTTTTGGAGGAATAAATTCATCGATGTATACAGAGTGTCATGCAGGTATTTTGCTGTCTGGTAGCATTGATTTAATGATTAAGAATATTGATAATTTAGCTGATACGAGAGTGCAAACCTCGGCTGTTAGTAACCCATTTGAGTGTAGTTCTGCTATTCATATCCAGAGTAGTTCCTTTCTGCTGAACTCTAAAGTTGATATTTTTGCCGATGATGACATTAATACTAACTTTGAGGTAAACTGTTCATTTTCTGTAATAAATGAAAGAGGTATGCTTATGGAGAAACCACTGCAACAGGCCACTGATCAACTTCTAGAGACTGAATGCAATTATTACTAAAATTACGATCAGAATTCCTACAATGATGAAAGTATTGAACTTAACAACCAGTTGGTCGAATTTACCATCAAAACCCTTCGTCGTAGGGAGTCTGATGGACGTATTATCGTTCCCTTGCTGTGGAATGGGAAAGTTTCTCATTTACTTTCAAAGAATGAAAATCTATCTAAGTTGATATTAAGGTCTAACCTCAAGAGACTTAAACGACATCCAGAACGTTTGCAGCTCGTTGACCAAACAATTAAGGAGCAATTGAAGGCAGGCATAATTGAACCCTTTTATGATTTAGAAGTGTTTAAAAGTGAGAATCCTCAACATTCTTTTTTACCACACATGCCTATCTTTAAACTGGATAGGGATAGTACCAAATGTAGGATTGTATTTTTGTCTAACCTTAGGGATTCTTCTAATAATATATCTTTGTCACATAACCAGTGCATGTATTCAGGGCCTACGTTAAACCAAAAATTGTCCTCTTCCTTTTTACAGCTTAGATTTGACCAAAAGTTACTCATATTTGACCCTAAGAAAGCCTTTAATATGTTATCTTTAACAGAAACTGATCAGTCTAAGTTGTTATTTTTTTGGTACAAAAATGTGAATCAAGGCAATTTTTCCTTATTGGCTTTTAAGAATGTAAGATTACCTTTTGGCCTTAGATGTAGTCCCTTTTTATTGATGATTTCATTATATTATATACTTGTGTTACAACCTTCAGAGGATTCACGAATAGCAGATTTAAAGAAATCTATCTATTCCATGATTTATATGGACAATGGGGCTATTACTACCAACACTTCAGAGGAGTTAGAGTGGTCGTATAAACAGCTTTCAAATATATTCAATCCCTATAAATTTGACATTCAGCAGGTTGTAACTAATGACTCGACTTTACAGGATGAAGTGGACCGCGAAGCCGAGACAGCTACGCCTTTACGTAACAAGTTGTTTGGTTTAAACTGGGACCGATGTTCCGACGAAATTTTCACTAAACCAATTTGTCTTGATCCCAATGCTAATACTAAAAGGTCTCTTTTACAGACAATTGCTTCACAGTTTGACCTTTTTGGTTTTAATATGCCATTGTTTAATCGCTGTAGATTGTTCATGCATCAATTACAGTGTCAAAAGAATTTTCATTGGGATCAACCATTAACGCAAGAATTGCAGAGAGAATGGATTAATATTTGCAGGCAAACCAACAGAGCTCCTCCTTTAAAAATTGCTAGGTGTGTTGGTCCACGAGATGGCAATTATGATATTTATATTTTTTCCGATGGTAGTAAGGGGGAGAGTGACTGCTCCCCGCACTCTAGTTTTGGGGTGTTTAAATGTGCGTGGATGTAGTACGATAGAGAGTAAAAGATGTGAGATTGGAAGTATGTTTAGAAGTAGAAGGATGGATGTATTGGCCTTGTGTGAGACAAAGATGAAAGGAAAGGGTGAAGTGATGTTTGGTGAAATGTCTGGTAGAGTGTCTGGGATTGAAAGGGGAAGAGCGAGAGAGGGTGTGGCGTTATTGCTGAGTGAATGGATGACAGGTAAAGTAGTGGAATGGAAGGAGATATCATCTAGGTTAATGTGGGTAAGGGTTAGGTTGGGTAGGGAATGTTGGGCGTTTGTCAGTGCTTATGGGCCAGGTAGTGAGAAAAGTGAAGAAGATCGGAATGAGTTCTGGAATGATTTAACTAGGTGTGTAGAAGGACTGGGTAGAAGGAATTATGTAGTTGTTATGGGTGACTTAAATGCTAGAGTGGGCGCTGGAGAGGTAGAAGGTGTCATTGGTAAGTATGGCGTACCAGGTGAAAATGAGAGTGGTGAGAGACTGGTAGACATGTGTGTTGAACAAGAGATGGTAATAGGTGCTAGCTTCTTTAAAAAGAAAGATAAGAATAAGTATACATGGGTAAGAGTGGCAAATGGAAGAGTAGTAGAAAGGGCATTAATGGATTATGTGTTGGTAACCAAAAGAATGTTTGGAAGATTGAAAGACGTGCACGTGTTTAGGGGTATGGCTAACGGTATGTCTGATCATTTTTTGGTGAAAGGAAAATTAGTTGTAGCAAAAGAGTGGGGGAATAGAGTAGGTGGATGTAAAAGGGAGGTAGTGAGGATTGAAGAGCTAATAAAACCGGGGGTAAAAAGTAAATATCAGGAAAGGTTGAAAATGGCATATGATGAGGTGAGAGTAAGAGAAACTGGTAATTTAGAGGAGGAATGGAAGTTAGTAAAAGAAAATTTTGTTGGGATTGCAAGTGATGTATGTGGCAAGAAGGTTGTTGGAGGCAGCATGAGGAAGGGCAGTGAATGGTGGAATGAAGGAGTGAAGGTGAAAGTGGAAGAGAAAAAGAGGGCTTTTGAAGAATGGCTGCAGAGTAATAGTAAAGAGAAGTATGAAAAATATAGAGAGAAAAAGGTGGAAGTAAAGCGCAAGGTACGTGAGGCAAAGAGGGCAGCTGACCTGAGGTGGGGTCAGGGATTGGGTCAGTCATATGAAGAGAATAAGAAGAAGTTTTGGAAAGAAGTGAAGAGAGTAAGGAAGGCTGGCGCAAGAATTGAAGAGACAGTGAAAGATGGAAATGGAAGGTTGTTAAAAGGAGAGGAGGCAAGGAAAAGATGGGCGGAATATTTTGAAAGTTTGCTGAATGTTGAGGATAATAGGGAGGCAAATATAACTGCTGTTCCAGGTGTTGAGGTGCCAGTGATGGGAGATGAGAATGAGAGAGAGATAACAATAGAGGAAGTGAGGAGAGCACTAGATGAAACGAGAGTAGGAAAAGCATCTGGTATGGACGGTGTGAAAGCTGAGATGTTGAAGGAAGGGGGTGTGACTGTACTTGAATGGTTGGTGAGATTGTTTAATATGTGTTTTGTGTTGTCAATGGTACCAGTAGATTGGGTTTGTGCATGTATTGTACCACTATATAAGGGTAAGGGAGATGTGCATGAGTGTTGTAATTCAAGAGGTATTAGTTTGTTGAGTGTAGTTGGAAAAGTGTATGGTAGAGTACTGATTAATAGGATTAAGGATAAAACAGAGAATGCAATCTTGGAAGTACAGGGTGGTTTTAGAAGAGGTAGGGGTTGTATGAATCAGATTTTTACAGTTAGGCAGATATGCGAGAAGTATTTAGCAAAAGGTAAGGAGGTGTATGTTGCGTTTATGGATCTGGAGAAAGCATATGATAGAGTTGATAGGGAAGCAATGTGGGATGTGATGAGGTTATATGGAGTTGGTGGAAGGTTGTTGCAAGCAGTGAAAAGTTTATACAAAGGTAGTAAAGCATGTGTTAGAATAGGAAATGAAGTGAGTGATTGGTTTCCGGTGAGAGTGGGGCTGAGACAGGGATGTGTGATGTCGCCGTGGTTGTTTAACTTGTATGTTGATGGAGTGGTGAGAGAGGTGAATGCTCAAGTGCTTGTACGAGGATTAAAACTGGTAGGCGAGAATGACCATGAATGGGAGGTAAATCAGTTGTTGTTTGCGGATGATACTGTACTGGTAGCAGACACAGAAGAGAAGCTTGACCGACTAGTGACAGAATTTGGAAGGGTGTGTGAGAGAAGGAAGTTGAGAGTTAATGTGGGTAAGAGTAAGGTTATGAGATGTACGAGAAGGGAAGGTGGTGCAAGGTTGAATGTCATGTTGAGTGGAGAGTTACTTGAGGAGGTGGATCAGTTTAAGTACTTGGGGTCTATTGTTGCAGCAAATGGTGGAGTGGAAGCAGATGTACGTCAGAGAGTGAATGAAGGTTGCAAAGTTTTGGGGGCAGTTAAGGGAGTAGTAAAAAATAGAGGGTTGGGCATGAATGTAAAGAGAGTTCTATATGAGAAAGTGATTGTACCAACTGTGATGTATGGATCGGAGTCGTGGGGAATGAAAGTGATGGAGAGACAGAAATTGAATGTGTTTGAGATGAAGTGTCTGAGGAGTATGGCTGGTGTATCTCGAGTAGATAGGGTTAGGAACGAAGTGGTGAGGGAGAGAACGGGTGTAAGAAATGAGTTAGCGGCTAGAGTGGATATGAATGTGTTGAGGTGGTTTGGCCATGTTGAGAGAATGGAAAATGGTTGTCTGCTAAAGAAGGTGATGAATGAGAGAGTTGAGGGGAGAAGTACAAGAGGAAGGCCGAGGTTTGGGTGGATGGATGGTGTGAAGAAAGCTCTGGGTGATAGGAGGATAGATGTGGGAGAGGCAAGAGAGCGTGCTAGAAATAGGAATGAATGGCGAGCGATTGTGACGCAGTTCCAGTAGGCCCTGCTGCTTCCTCCGGGGCCTTAGATGACCGCGGAGGTAGCAGCAGTAGGGGAGTCAGCATTATGAAGCTTCATCTGTGGTGGAAATGTGGGAGGTTGGGCTGTGGCACCCTAGCAGTACCAGCTGAACTCGGTTGAGTCCCTGATTAGGCTGAAGGAACATAGAGAGTAGAGGTCCCCTTTTTGTTTTGTTTCATTGTTGGTGTCGGCTACCCCCCAAAACTGGGGGAAGTGCCTTGGTTTATAGATAGATAGATAGTAAGGACATATTTGGTTGTGTACTCTATTTACAACATATTGAATCCAATCGCTTAAGCTTTATACATGCATAAAACCGACTTGTAAATAAGCAACTTAAGAGTAAATCCATGCCCTCTCTGGAACTTAACGCAATACATTTAAGTGTTGAGTGTGCTCTTGAGATTTACAAAGATTTGTCTGGATCTGCTTGCTTAAAACCCTTAAAGGTTAATAATATTTACGTATATACTAATTCTCTCTGTGCCTTACATTGGCTGAATTCTGCTGCCTTGAAATTGGACAAATTAAATAAACATTCTCCATTCGTCGTAAACAGACTTCATAATATACAAAGAATGTGTGAAACGGTTCCTATAAAATTTAGCTTTATTTCAGGGAAAAACAATCCTGCGGACATAATCACCAGATGTGTGTCATACAACCAGTTGCAAAATTCTTGCTTTTTTTCAGGACCAAATTTAAGTATAAATGAAGTTCCAGAATTGTCAACTACCATACCAGCATTTGAGATGCCCACTGAGGTTCAAGCAACTCCTTCCACAGCTCAGGTTATGGAAGTTGCTAACAATCTTATTGATATTAATAATTATTCCAATTTCAGGAAACTTGTATTGATTTTTCGCAGAATTTTCTTAGTGGTGCACAAGTGGAAGCTGAAAGCGAAAATTGCTTGCTCACCAGTCGCTAATTACTTTGCCCAGGCTATAAATTACTTGTTAAACAATGAACAAAGAAAGCATTATCCTGAGGTATATTCTTACCTACAGCATGGTCTTAATTCCAGAAAAGACATTCCTCCTATTATAACGCAACTTAATGTATTTTTAGATTCACAGGGTCTTCTGAGAGTTAAGAGTAAATTCAAAAAATGGAATTATGGCTTAAGTGGAAATTACCCTTTATTATTGCACCCAGACAGTCATTTGACCAAACTAATTATTTGGGATGCACACCTCAAATTATTACATTCAGGATGTTATTCTGTATTAACAGAGCTCAAAAAGCATTATTACATCCCTAAACATTTCTCAGTTGTGAAAAAGGCTCTTAAACAGTGTGTTCATTGTCGTAGGTTTAATAATCGTTATATAAGGTTAAATCAGAACTTTTACAGAGACTTCAGAGCAGATCCTCCTACGGTTCCTTTTTCTAACATATTTATGGATTATATAGGACACTTCAATACGAAGGATGGAAAAGAGACCCGTAAGGTTTGGTTACTATGTATCACCTGTACTTGGTCTAGGGCAGTTAACCTCAAAATTTGCAGGAGTTTGAATGTTGCAGAATTTTTAAGAGCATTTCAGCTACACTGCTTTGAGTACGGGACTCCTCAACTTTGTATTAGTGATCTTGGGACTCAGTTGGTGGCAGGAGGTAATACCATAACTTCCTTCATTAGTGACCCTCAGACGCAATTATATTTTGAGGAAAATAATGTAAAACCCCTCTCCTTTCAGCAATATTTCAAAGGCTGCAGTGAATTAGGATCATTAGTAGAAGTCTGTGTAAAAATGGTCAAAAGATTAATGTTTGGAGCAATTAAGAATTTTATATTGACGTATGTAGACTTTGAATTTCTTGTCTGTAATATTGTGCATCTCATTAATCGACGACCTATAGCCTTCAAAGAAGCTGTTCGTGCTGAGACTGACAATGTGCCCGAACCAATAACGCCGGAACAGCTCGTGCGAGGCTATGAATTGACTTCTCTAAACCTTATCCCTAATCTTCAACCTCTTTCAGTTGAAGATCCAGAATTTGACCCTGATAATCAAGCTATTTCTCAGAATTACGTAAAGTTGTGTAAAATTAGGCAGACTTTAATAGAGACCTATCATAATGAATTTCTAGGTACTCTGATTCAGCAAGCAGTTGACAGAAAGGGGCGGTATCGACCCGTTACTCATAAATTACTGAAGGTTGGCGATGTTGTATTAATTAAGGAGGAACATACCAAAAGGAATAATTATCCTCTAGGCATAATTTTGGAAGTTTTTAAGAATGATTTGGGTGAAGTTACCCATGCTGTTATTAAGAAGGGAAAAACAGGCCAGACATCAAGGTTGCATGTAAATGATATTATTCCAATACTAGAAAACACAGGAAGTACCAATTCAGCTACTCCTGATGTTTGTAATTCTGTTACTTCGTCCTTAAGGCCCAAAAGAAAGGCTGCTATATTAAGCCAAGAAAGGACAAGACAGATGCTTTAATCTTTATTCAGTATTTGTATTTTCTTGTATTTAATTTAATTATTTTTACATTTCTTAAATGTATTTTTTCTTACAATTGTCCTTGTTACATATGTTTCAGGATGGAATTTTTTCATTTCTGAAAAAATCCCATCTTCGCCCCTGGACTGTACAAGACATTTCATATTTTCACATGGCGACAGGAAAGACTAGTAATTATTAAGAATTTGGTATTTTCAATTGCCCTACTCTTGGTACCATCAAACTGTCTTTCCTGCCGTCCAGTCTTTAAAGATGGATAGTTTGCTAACTCCTCCTCCTTCCATATGCTTTACTCGAGCGAAAACGCCGACGAGGAGGCAGGCAGCCCGGCCGTCCGACAGTGTCAGAGACAGAGACATAGAGACCTCACTCACCTGGAAAGGTTTCCACATTATTGATTTGTCCGACATGCCTTTCTTAGGCTAAAGGCTTTTATTGGGATCCCTGGTCTACGTCACCCTCTTGTGAAAATCTGCCAAAATCCATCTGCAACGCCTTTGTGCATGGTTCGACAATGGTGAGTACCAAGAATATATAGGGCTTATTTTTAAGGTTATCATTGCGAACTCTCATTGCCTTGTGTTGCCTATTAAAGTTTTTCCTGTCTGTCATTTTTAATCTTATGAAGATTCGTAATAGTTTTTTTTTGTGGTCAATATGTTTTCTATATCGTATTCTCTTGTCCTTTCAGGTGATTTAGCTCTCGGACTGGTAACTCTAGCTTATTCATAAATTCACGTTAACACTTGGGTAAGAGAATCGTCTAATTATACATTAATGTTTCGAGTGATTATATTTATGACGAATTGTCTCCCATATTACGACCGAGCAAATTTATATTAGGTTTACCGTTCATTTCAGGATGGTGTTCGGTTTCGATGTATCGGCCCTTTTATTTCCTTCCTGATACTAATGTAAACCTCAGTTGCTCAATTGTAAGGTAATTTTAAGTGGGTTATTATTCCGATGGGTATATTCTTCTACATAAATGACCATGACTTTAAGATACTAATCTTCCTGAATATTTCTTTACAGACAGCGAGCGAAGCAGAACGAAGGAAACGCCCTACGATTTACGTGAATTGCCTTGTTCTCCAACCAACTGTTTGTAACTCCGTTACTACGTTATTTTAAAGGCTTATTTATGTAATAAATATCATATTTAATTACATTTTTCCTTCCAACCTTTGTTTCAAATCACAGATTTTTATGGTGTTCTGCTTAGAAGTCGACTGTCTTCACTCCATCACAGAAAACACCAAACTTACATCTCATGATTTTCTCTCCTTAACAATGAGGAAAAGATTCGGTGTTTAAAAGTCGGTTTAGACTTTTGGAGGAAATCAGAAGACATTATGAGGCTTCAGGGAAGAAATAGCTATCCTTTGTCAAGGCGAAGAAACCGAAAGAATCCCGACAGATTCCTATTTATCATTCTTCATTCACCTTCATGAGCAAGGTTTAGCAGCCTACACAATTATATTTTTCAAGCCTGCCTTGACAAGTCAGATACCATATGCCTTACAGGTCGACCTTTCTAACGACGTTCTTAATGAACTAGCCTTTCAGCGCTTCCAAAGACCTTTTGCTTGGTCATTAGATATGATTCCTCATTGTGTATAAATAATGAACAATGAGGAATGTGCTTAGAAGGTTTTGAATTCAAGTCATATTTCTGTTTGTACTCGCCTTGGGGGCCAGAGTTAGTGAATAGTGGCTCTCTCTAGAGAGGAAGGCCACGTCCAGTTCTTGGAGGGAGAACTGAATTTATTTCCAGACCCAATGTTTCTTACCAGGAACAAGCTACCCACCAACAGGTGAGGTCCCTAGAGAATCTGCCCTCTGGAGGAAGATGCATCTCTATGTCCAGTGGAGTTCCTAAAGGTCTATCTTCATAGAACTTCAGACTTTATGGGAGGACAGCTGTTCAAAAGAGAAACCCTGGGTTCAAAGTTATCTATAACTAAGGGCGAAATTCACCCGTGTTATTCGCAGAACGGATCCAGACAGTACACCCGTTAGTCATGATCCGAGGAAAGTTGCCTCTTCCATAAAATTTTTTTAATTATATGGACTTTGAACATCCTTGTTTGCACACCGGCTGGTAGTCATCCACGGCGATCTTTATGCACTATGCGAAGCAAGTGGAGACACTTATGAGATCTGTGGTAGCAGCAGGTAGAATTCTTCAACCTTCTTTTTTAAGTCTGCGAGGAACAGTGTAATTAATTTGGGACGATTAATTAAGAGGGTGTGCATGTAGTCACTGTATGTTACTACACGCTGAGCGATAGGCCACGAAAGTGTCCTTACGAACTGTTTCATTGACGTCGGTAATCTATAGCATAATGCAGACACTTGTGCCAAGCGTTTTCTATGCTAGTGTATGTAAACAGTATACAGACTATATCATTATTCTTAGTAATTCTATTGAAGTGGCAAATCTGATTCATAGTAAATGAAACAATATTTTCTGTTGACTGTTTTTCATTATGCTTTTACACATATCATCCCCATTTTATAAAGTTTATAAATGTGATCTGATATGTTCGTTTATTAAATTTTAATAAACTAGTTCATAGTGAACCCTGCGTCTTTTTCGCCCACACTCATTTTATTAGAAATGTACTGAGCATTAAGATTGAAATAAGGATATTTTTATCATGGTATGTCTTTCGAGACTGTTCCCTGATTCAAGCAAAAGTCCACTCACTCTAACCCTTCCTTGGAAGGGTTGACGTGGTACCCTAACGGGTTGGTGGCAAAGAGGCAAAATTTGTTTTTATGCGGATACAACCATTATCCAATAGTTTATAAGAGTAGTCGCATTGGGGAAGGTGTCACAGATTCATGCTGACATTGGTGACTCTTATACAAACTTTGCTTTATATTGTATAGGGCAAGACCACTATACAAGCTTGTCATTTTATCATCCATAAATTTTTATGTACTCCACGAGACTTTTTCCAAAGTCTAGTACGACTCTTCCCTGTAGGGGGCAGGAAGCACTAACATACTTCATGCTTAGATGATAATGATGTATGACGGTAACATCATAGGTCTCTAGGTCTAGAAAGACCAGGAAAATACTTTCTTGAGAGTACGACACTGATTGAGAATCCACAGATACAGTAATGCTCTGGTAAACTTCCATCAGGACGACATGGCCTGAGCACAAAAAAACGATTTTGAGCGAAGTGGAAAATCTATTTTTGGATGAGGTAGCCATGTCGTTCTGATGGACCTGCCCTTCCTTTTATTGTAAAAGGGCCTGTTGAGCCCTCCCTATAGTACAGTATCTGTAACACCTCGTATATCTTTACAAGGAATAAAGAGGGCACTACCGCCTTCATCAGATACTCACTGGAAACGGAATAGGAGAGATGCCTTATGAGCGGCTCTCTTTTCATTCTCGTTTCAGATTCTTGTCACTATTCCGCCTCGAAGCGTTAATACTGTTTGGGGCGAAGATAGCTAAGTGACGTGTCAAGTATACGTCCTCTGATATTATGGGATATCCCTGTGAGATTATTTAGGGATATTCGCTCCAGGAGTTAGAATTCTGGATACCTTAAGGTAAAATTCTCTGGGAATATAACTGTAGTCAAATATACCCTAGAAAGCTACCTCATAGGAACTTCCATCAGGACGACATGGCTACCTCACCCAAAAATAGATTTTTCGCTTCGCTCAAAATCTGTTATATATATTCATATATATATATATATATATATATATATATATATATATATATATATATATATATATATATATATATATATATATATTTATAGATATATATATATATATATATAAATATATATATATATATATATATATATATATATATATATATATATATATATATTCATAATTATATATATATATATATATATATATATATATATATATATATATATATATATATATATTTATTTACGTATATAAATATATTTATTCATATATATAAATATATATATATATATATATATATATATATATATATATATATATATATATATATATATATATATATATATATATATATATATATATATATATATATGTGTGTGTGTGTGTGTGTGTATAAACAAATATTTATATATAAATACAAATATAAATATATATATATATATATATATATATATATATATATATATATATATATATATATTTATATATATATATATATATATATGTATGTATATATATATATATATATATATATATATATATATATATATATATATATATATATATATATATATATATATATATATATATATATTCGAATAAGTCATATATTTTTTATACATTAATGTCTGGATTCTCTTAACGACCTCGGATTCATAGCCCCAGGTGAAATAACACAAAGAAAAGAGCTTGTGACCTGTCAAAAGCTCTGGTCTTTGATCCAGAGGTCGTTAAGAGAATCCAAACATTAATGTACCATAAATTTGGGGCTTATTTGAATATGAAAATAACGTCTAAATGTGCAAAATTTATCATATATACTGTATATATATATATATATATATATATATATATATATATATATATATATATATATATATATATATATATATATATATATATATATATATATATATGCATATATATATATATATATATATATATATATATATATATATATATATATATATATATATATTTAGATTATTGAAAAATATATTGAAATCTCCCCAGCTATCATCCCAATATGTGAAAATGTCATCAACATAGCGTTGCCAAACCATGTTCGTAGGTTTAATTGTTGTTAAAATTTCTGTTTCAAAGTATTCCATGTAGAGGTTAGCTAAAATTGGAGATAACGGGCTGCCCATACTACAACCAAATTTCTGTTTGTAAAAATTTCCATTGAAAGAGAAAACGTTATTTGACACGCTTAGTTTAATTAACTTAATTGTTTTTTTCAATACCGAGGGGGAAGTGATCTTCGTAAGGGATTAATTTTTCCTCAAGAAACCTAATACGTCGTTGATCGGGACCTTTGTAAATAGGGATTCTACGTCAAGACTCAAGAGTTTTACATTGTTTACCGGAATATTTAATCTATTGAATTTCTGGATGAAGTCCTCTGCATGCTTAATATGAGCTGAAGAAAAGCTCCCTAGAAAGGGAGACAGCAAGTCTGCTAACCATTTTGATATATTATATATAAATGACCCTTTACATGAGACGATTGGGCGTAAGGGAATACCGTCCTTATGAGTTTTTGGGAGCCCGTAAAAATATGGCAACGAAGGGTTCATGACTTTAAATTTTTCTAAGACCTCGATGTCTTTTTTATTATTTCCGATTTTTCTTACGGATTTGAAAAACTCCGGAGCAACAGAGTTACGGGGATCTTTTGTTAGCTTTTCATATGTAGTGTCATCGTTTAAGAGTTGTTGAACTTTGTTGACATACGTCTCTTTATCAAGAATGACTATTTTTCCGTCTTTATCCGATTTTGTGATGATGATGTTATCGGTTTTGTTTAATGAAAAAATTGCATTATGAAACCTTCTGGGAAGCGGATTTTTACTGTTACTTTGTTCTAATGCATTTAACAAGATTCCTTTTAGGCAAGTTTCATCTTTTTCAAAATTGTTTTTAGAGAAATGTTTATCGAAGGCCACCACATAATCAAAATGACTTTCCCGTCCGGGTTTCATAGCAAAAGAGATACCTAGATTCAGAGCTGTTTGCTCATTCACTGTGAGTGGACGGTTCGATAAATTCAAAACGTTATTTTCCAATCCTAAATTATTCCATGTACTATTTCGTATGAGTCTTTCTAATTTATTATTCAATTTCTCGGAGTGAGTCACACTACTATTAATAGCACCAGTCAGCACATATGAAGAAAGATCTCTGTACATACCATCATCTCGGCATAGCAGACGAAGAGATACCCCCAATTCACTTATATTCCTCCGTGGAGTGAGTCGTCTTTGCTTTTTAAGAGTACCTGTCCGTACAGAAGGAAAATCCTGGAATCAGCCATCATAAATCAATCAAACACAATAAACCTATCTGGGGGCCAATGGAAAGCTGACACAGTGGACAATACTCTTCTCAACCCTATCATTAAGAAGATAATCCACGGAGACCGACCACCAGACATGCATCAGAGGTCAAGACTTTCTCCAAGCGGCTCAACAATAAGAACACGCACCTGGATGTAATTAAATTTGGCTAATCCTTCCAGCAATTATAACAACTATAGAACAATTGAACACACCCTTTTGCTTCCATATATAAACCGTCACTCTCCACTGTATTCCTTACTTTTACTTTACATCCTGAAGAGGGTCGATGTTTATTGACCGAAATATAGTGTGATTTATTCATATTTCCTGTGTTTCTTTTATGGGCCTTTTTGAAAAAACATGTTAAACTGTTCGATTACAGTTATAAATAAGACATATATATATATATATATATATATATATATATATATATATATATATACATATAAATATATATATATATATATATATATATATATATATATATATATACATATATATATATATATATATATATATATATATATATATATATATATATATATAGATAGATAGATAGATAGATAGATACATATATATATATATATATATATATATATATATATATATATATATATATATATTTATATATATAAATATATATATATATATATATATATATATATATATATATATATATATATATATATATATATATATATATATATATATTCGAATAAGTCATATATTTTATTATACATTAATGTGTGGATTCTCTTAACGACCTAGAAATCAGAGCCCCAGGCGAAATAACACAAAGAAAAGAGCTTGTGACCTGTCAAAAGCTCTTGTCTTTGATCCCGAGGTCGTTAAGAGAATCCAAACATTAATGTACCATAAATATGAGTCTTATTTGAATATGAAAATCACGTCAAAATGTGCAAATTTTATCATATATACTGTATATATATATATATATATATATATATATATATATATATATATACATATATATATATATATATATATATATTTATATATATATATATATATATATATATATATATATATATATATATATATATTTATATATATATATATATATATATATATATATATATATATATATATATATATATATACATATATATATATATATATATATATATATATATATATATATATATATCTATACACACATAGACACACGCACACACACATACACACACACATATATATATATATATATATATATATATATATATATATATATATATATATATACGCATATGTGTGTATATATATACTGTATATGTATATTTATTTATGTATATATATATATATATATATATATATATATATATATATATATATATATATATATATATATATATATGATAAATTTTTCACATTTAAACGTGCTTTTGAAATTTCAAATAAGCCATATATTTCAATGAATTAAAGTCTGATATCTCCTAACGACCTCGGGATCAAAGTGTCCTGCGAATTCACCCGAAGACTATAGTATCTGACTGGCCAGGTCTCGAACCCTGATACAGGATGCTTGTATGACATTGCCCTTACCGTATAGCTACGTGGTTGTGTGGTAAGGTTAATGTCATAAAAGTATACTGGACCATGGTATGACACCCGGCCAATCAAATTCTATAGTGTTTCAGTGATTTCGCTTGGTGTTCTGATCCTGAGGTCGTTAAGAGAGTCCGGACTTTAATGCATTAGAATATATGGCTTATTTGATATATATATATATATATATATATATATATATATATATATATATATATATATATATATATATATATATATATGTATATATATATACATATATATATATATATATATATATATATATATATATATATATATATATATATATATATATAGATATATATATAGAAATATATATATATATATATATATATATATATATATATATATATATATATATATATATATGTATATATATATATATATATATATATATATATATATATATATATATATATTTCTATATATATACCTATATATATATATATATGTATATAAACAAATAAATATATATATATATATATATATATATATATATATATATATATATATATATATATATATATATAAAGGAACATTATTGCAAACAGAGTGGCAGCTATATGTGAAGAAGAAGACGAAGACCAAAGAAATTCTGCCTTGAAAATTATCTTAAAACCAACAGACACAGGAAGAAGAAAAAAATAATCGCCATATTGATGGAGCCAGGAGTGCAGAAGTTAGAGCATGCCTGTTTAATGCACAACATTGACGTCTCTGTACCTCATCCTATGACCCAAGACATCGGTAGGCACTGTGCCTCACAAGGAACTGGCTATCCCTTGATGAATTTAGCCAATGAATCCTTCATGGATTTCTTCAGTCTTTGGAGAGTATATATATAACTAAAGAAAAATTAAAATGATATAATTGGGACGTTTGAAGCATGGTTCAGATTAGGAAGGTACATCGAGTGCAGATGCAACTATGAAATATAGTTTGGATATCTTGGCACTAAGTGGGAAATGTTTTAAGGGGATTGGTTAAGAAATCTTAGACCAAGGTAATATACATATTTATTCAGGAGGAACAGATGGAGTTGGAAGAGAAGGGGTAGGAATGATAATTAAACTAAGAGCAGAAAATAGTAGATTGTTACTCGCAAAATTCAAATCAAAGTAGTGCAATATGAGTATTATAGTTTTTTTTTTTTTTTATGCACCAACACATGATTCCCCTGAAGACAGGAACGATAAACACTATGAAGAGCTGCAGAGTGTAATATATAACATTCCGGAGAGAGATATGAAAATTGTGATTGGTGACTTCCAAGATGAAGTTGGAAGAAATAATCATGATATAGGGAATTTGATGGGTCTTGGTGGTCTTGGCTACAATGCAAATGAAAATGGGGCACACTTTATAAGACTTTTTTCAACAAACAATCTTTTTGGTGGTACCATTTTCCAGCACAGGGACATCCACAAATATACTTGGACTTTACCATATAGCAATTAAACAAATGAAATATATTACATAACCATTAATTAAGAGGGAAGGAGGACTATGGAAATTGTTGGAAATAAAAGAGGTGCATACATTGGTAGTGATCATCATCTCATTGCCACATTGGAACAACAACTGAAAGCGCAGAACAAAAAGTCTGATAGAATACCTAGATTTAATACTACTAGACTTCTAGAAGAGGACCACAGAGAAATGGCTGTAGAAATTAATTTGCATTCATAGAGAATTTAGGAGAAAAAGAGCAGACAATTAATAAAGAATGGTGGTATTAAGAACATATATCAATCAGTTGGTAGTGAAGTCTTGGAACATTCAGTTACAAGGAGAAAACTATGGATATCAAATGATACTTTTGCTATAATAAAAAAAGACAAAACAAAAATTGATTATTGAAAATGTTTGAGGAATTGATGAAAAATATAAGGTAGAGCATGCTGAGCATTCCAGTATTGATAGTGAAATTGACAGAAAAGCCAGGAATGAGAGGAGAGTATATTTAGACAGGAAACGAAATCAGGTAGTAGCTATGGTATAAAAATTGCTCACAGAATTATCAAATATGTCTCTACTGGAAAAAAAAAAAAAAAAAAAAAGAAAAAAAAAAAAAAAAAAAAAAAAAACATTTACCCACTAAAAAGAGAGATGGATCTGTTATTACAACAGAAAAAGAAGAAAGGTCAAGAATAGGAGATATGAAGGGAATAGCTTGACTGATATACCTCAAGCCTAGGGAGACCTTGTTGGGTCATTGAAGGAATTTGGTGAGTTTAAATTAGAAGCTATCATTAAAAAAGTTAAGAAATGGAAAGCCCATGGATAAGATGGAATAACTGCCGAGATGATATTGTCCGAAAATGAAGTGACTCCCAGAATACTTGAAATGTAATTTTGTAAGATGGGCATAAAGAGGCAAAACCTAATAAATGGGAGCTAATAGTGTCGGTGGAAATGGTCCATTAGTGCAGAGCCATCACATTTACGCCAGTTGTCATGAAAATATATAGTATGCTCATTCTAAAGAGACTAGAGAGAAAGATTGAATAAGAGCTGAGAGATGTACAAGCGGGATTTAGAAAAGGTAGAAATTCTATTGACCACATTTTCATATAGGGTATGTTGTACAACAATGTATAGAATATACAAATCGTATTTTGATAGAAATTGTGGAATATTAAAAAGCCTTTGATAGTGTTCACCGGTTAATTTTGAAGAGAGTCCTGTGTTATTATGGAGTTCCTCCTAAGAATGTAAATATAGTTAAGTCTGTTCATGAGCATAGCAAGGACAAAGGATGTATGTACTCTTGTATAGGTTTTTTATCAACGTGAACCACTTGTACTAACCCAGGCTTGAAGGAGGACCTCCTAATATAACAGATGGTCACCTATAATTATTTTTCTTGAATGTCTGAGAATTCATCAAATAGCAACTAAGAGTAATTTAGAAGGATTTACTAAGCTCCCGTATCAAATTATACTGATTTCATAAGTGTTGACACCATTATCTTGCAGACACACAGAAGCGATATGATGCAACTCTTTCTTCCCTGATGGGATACCTGCCTCTAGCTTCCCTATTGAAACCCAATTAAGGGTCACTGGTTTACAGAGGCCTTCATTCATTGAGAGACAATTACTTATGTCATGCACAAGTTTGTCACATTTGGTTCAACACGTACCCACTGACCCCATAGAGGTCACCTCTGATGGAGCAATTATTGTGGATACTACTTTCATGGTAGGTGGTAGTGGATAAGGAAGCCAGTTATGGTCTCTGTTTAGAATGATTTGGACGAAATGAAGAATACTTATTCCATGGTGATACATTTTACGGTAGGAATATTGAATATCATTCCATTAGATGAACCGTCAGTCTTTTGGAAACTTTCCACTTATTTAGCAAAGCAGCGACCAGATGTACATTTTCACCTTCCATTCCTCGTGATAGCCAAACGCCCCTCCCTTTATATTATCTAGGAACTGTTATAATTTCTAAAACTCTTGAAATTGGTCAGAACTCCTAGATGTTAGCAAAGTGTTGGCCGATTAAGATAATACAATATGTGTTTATTTATTTCCCTATCTAAGACATGGAACTGTTAGGGATATACCTTAGCTATAGCATTAAGAACTCTGACTTTGATATTAAGATAATCCTGGCTTTCTTCAGAGGCCAGTATGATGTAGATTTGAAATGCTGTCCCTGTCCGTCAATTTGGATGTCACGATAAGTACCCATTCTTCCCATGGTACTCTCCTAATGTTCAGCAATATTTTAGGTGCAGAGAAGAATATTTTTGGACCAACTTTCTCATAAAACCATAAGGATTTAGTCATGTAACTGTAATGACACATGCCATGGGGTTCCATGACTCCATTCTCTGGGATGCTCGTGTTAATCCACAGCCATTTTTCATGGCATGAAGCTTTTTGTGCCCTTATGTCTAGTTTCCTCCTCTGCAACCCCCAAGCCTCAGATCTTCTCTCAAAATAGTAAGGAAATTTCCATATATTCATTATATGGTACATGTATAGAAGTCTTTTCATTAGCACTTAGCATTGTAAGAGGATGAGTAGAAACGCACAATGGAACCATATTGCAACACCTCTTTGAGGATACCTGGGGTTTTATGGTGTTGCTTTCTTGCTAACTTATGTATCCAGTTATGGGCACACTCCTTAGGCTTATAATTATTGAGTTCCTTTGGTCCTTAATATCATTTTTGTCTTTTAGGCTCTGAATAGAACTCCCTGTAAATATTCTTTCTTATAGCTGCTAAGAACACTATTCCCAATAACTTTTTATGAACGTCACAGCTGAGCTTTTGAAAGTGCCATAAGATGTTATGCTGGGTTTACCTACACTGTTTGACCTTGCTTTGTACATCATAAATTCAATTTATGTACTTGTATCTTCTCTGCTTTAAAAAAATGAGAAAACAATTTAAAAGCTCAAGTCCAAGATATATTAGGCTGCGTTCAAATCATAATAAAAAAAAACAAGAAATAATCCCCCTTTAAAGGGTAAACAATTAATCTCCCCCCCCCCCCCAAAAATCAGAAGAAATTGGGTATATGAAATAATCAATAAAATATCATTATTACAATAAGGGCACGAGAATAAGCATAGAAAATAAATCTAGAGAGAGGGAAAAAATAATACAAAAGACATTAACCAAACGTTCACGAAGACAGAAAAACAAAATTACAGAAGAAATCAATCTTATAGTAGAATGTGCGGCTCACTTGGGGAATTTCAAACTACAACAGACATGCGAACTGATCCTTTCAAGATGTTAAGGGAGGGAGGGAGTTGTGCAACTGAAACTGGATAAGTAGTTTACATTCAACGACACAGTCAATTAACCCTTTTACCCCCGGCTTACTTGGAAACTTCCGTGCTTTAAGCCCCAGGCATTTTCAGTTTTGAAGGGCTTTTCAACTTATTTTTTTCAAATCGCACCCACAGCCTCAATTTTCATCTTAGAGAAGTCAGATTGGTCTAATTTTTTTGGAAAAAGGTTGAAGTTTTCAATATAGTTATCAAAAGTATAAAGAAAATAATATAAATAGCCGCTATTGTTAGATGAAGTTGGGCGATGACGAAATTTTTTATATTCTTTCGTATACATTGCGATAAAGCACAGATGGGTCTTCTCACAGAAATCTTAAACCTATACCATCTTATAGAAAATTTATTCAGCTATAAGATGGTGTATAATAGTTTGTAGTTAAAAGAAGAAAAACATGAAAAAAAAATAGTATACCCACAACAATTGTAAACCTAAATTTCCTTAGCGCAAGTAACGAAAATCGGAGATTGCAAAAGTTTCGTTTTATCGATCATACGTTACCTATATTTAGAGTAATTTTCTTTTTTTTTTTATTATTTTGAAGTAAATTAATTGAACTTTCTAATGACATATGCGAAAATAATGATAAAGCCATCTAAATAGTGGCTATCGTTAGGTGAAGTTAGGCGATGACGAAATGTTTTATGTTTTATCGTATACATTCCGATACAGCAAAGTAAGTTCTCCTCAAGGAGACTTCAAAATGATACCATATTATAGACAATTTATTCAGCTATAAAATCCTATATTAGAATTTGTAGTTAAACGAGAGGAAACATGGAAAAAAGTAGTAAACGAGCAAAAACTGAAAACCTAAATCTCGTTACTTGCGGTAAAGAAATTTGGGTTTACAGCTTTTACACACTTTATTATTTTTTTTCCTTATTCATTTCTTCTAAATACAAACTATTAGAAACAATTTTATAGCTGAATAAATTGTCCATAAGATGGTATAATTTTCAAGTATCTGTAATGAGAATTCTCTGTTATTTATTGGAATGTATACGATAAAAAAAAAAAAAGTTTGTCATCGCCTAACTTCATCTAACAATACCCACTATTTACATTGCTTTATCCTTATTTTCACACATGCCATAAGAAAGTTCAATAAATTTTCTTCAAAAATAAAAAAAAATAATAAAATTCCTCTAAGCATAGGTCAGTTATGACCGAAAGAAAGAAACTTTTACAATCTCCCTCTCTCTCTCTCTCTCTCTCTCCCCCCCTCTCTCTCTCTCTCTCTCTCTCTCTCTCTCTCTCTCTCTCTCAGCAAAGTCAGTTTCAAATATACACAGTGGCTGCCTAAAATAAATCGACGTATTTTCAAATGAATATGTATACGGTATATATATATATATATATATATATATATATATATATATATATATATATATATATATATATATATATATAATGTATTCCTATAGAATACTTGAAATAATATGAAAACATACATGCATAAACACAACACCAACCTTTCAAATCGTAGTTACATGTTTACCAGGTTGAGACAGTCGCAATTTCTTCCCTTGAGTTGCCATTCAACACAGAATTTTTCATTCACACTGATCTTTCTTGACCATTAGGCATTTTATCCAACAAATGCCTTCACACATATAAAGAGGAATATTCTAAAAAGGTATAAAGCACTATCACTTATTAGAATAGGCTGTAAAAGCGCAAAATTGACGGATAACGCACGAAACACATCCTACCTCCATAAAGTCAAGAGTTGAACTGAGAGAGACAGCGAGTCTTGGTGGTGACGTACTCACCCACTCTGTCCTGCCTACCTCGGGCTGTGTCTTCATTCCCCGAAAAAAATATGAAATTTACTAAATGTTTCGGCAAAATAGAAATAAAAAACATACAAAAATAATTCTGATAAGCATAAAAGCTGCATGGCAACCCAAATCAGCTGCTTTGAGGCCTTTAAATCACAAGACGAGGAAATTTAAAAGTCTTTGTTTGTCCTGCCCAACAATGGCAGAGCGAGTCTTATTTTTCCCCGGGAGCAAGGATGACGACAAGAAATGAGAAATATACTCAAAGTTTCGGCAAAATAGCAACAAAAAATATACAAAAATAATCATGTTAGGCATAAATAAACGCATAACAACTAAAATCAGCTGCTTTCGGACCTTTAAATTCCGAGACACGGAGATTTTAAAGAGCGTTACGCTCATTCCGGGGAACTTCTTCCTCACGCCGTGGCGCAAGACGGTTACGCTCATTCCGGGGAACTTCTTACTTACGCCGTGGCGCAAACGTAAACACATCGTTACCATGGTAACGAAATCATTTTTAGTAATTACTCGTGTAAATAGCTATGAAACCTAAACAAACTGCATATGAAATACGAGCTGAATCTATAAAGAAAATTTATAGGTCAATCAAGACCCCAGTGGAGCCCAGGGAAACTTTTCATTCATCATTGTTGACACGATATCCAAGGAACAATCAAACAATAGTCACGCAGGAGTAATGATGACAATTTTTTGTAAAATTTGTATAAATGACTATGAAAAACCTCAAAAAATACAAGGAAAAATAATCTGATTGATAACAGAAAGTTTAAAGGTCCATCTTGACCTCTGTGGGGATCTGGCATTGTAAAACAATGAAAACATTGTGTTACCATGGCAACGGAACCATTTCACGTAATTATTCGATAATAATAGCTATGAAATCTAAAGCAAATGCACATAAAAGGTCAGCTGTTTCCTTTACATAAAATTTAAAGGTCATTCATGACCCCTGTGGGCCTCAGAGAACTTTTTATTCACATTACATTGATGATAAGATGTCGAAGGAACAACGAAACCACACTCTTGCACTGGTAACAGTGCCCTATTTTCGTAATATTTGTGTAAATATCTCTGCAAACTAAAATAACTGCACAGGAAATATCAGCTGATTCTTCAAAGAAAATTTAAAGGTCCATCTTGACCCTTGTTGGGCCCAGAGAAACTTTTTATTCATGTTACATTGATGACAAGACATCGAAGGAACAACATCACAACAGTAAAGCGTTGTATTTCAAATACAACGCCTGCCAAGACCTGTTATCTACGCATAAGTATAGAAAACGTACCCGTACGTCCATGGGGGTAAAGGGA
>NC_090741.1:10105042-10107542 GCF_036898095.1 Palaemon carinicauda
TGTGAGCAGCAAGACGAGATTGGACTACGGTATTGTTTGGTCAAATATGTCATCATTTCAGTATTGTCAACATTTTGAAAAGGAACCAAGCCTCGACGAGAGCGCCTGCTGCAATAAGGGGACTGTCCTATTTTGACCAAGATGTCATCGTCTTAATCAGTGGAGTCAGCATATTTTCAGAAACCGAACCCGAGAGATATCCTGTTTTATGAAATATGACATCATGGTAGGACACGTGCTACCCTTTTGTTATGACTTCACATGTGTTCCAGATGTCATCAGAAATTTCTGCTAGAGGCTTCCATAGCGTGATTGAAGTGGGCGTTTTTGAGGAGGCCAATTGAGACGCAGAATTTTAAAAAAAAGATATTTTCTATGGAAATTACCACTACCCACTGTAGTTAACTCCGCCCATACATGGTATATAATATTCAAAAAGATATTATCCAGGAGAGATAAAACAGGACATACAACAAGAGAGGAACTAACGAGATAAGAAGCAAAGAAGACCAGAAGTCTGATAGAGCCAGATTATAACCTTCCTTTTAGACAACAAACTGAAGCAGCCTTGCTTGTGACGAGAAGTAAGCAACATTACCTGCAACCTGCCTTAGTTCAACACTGTCATCGAATTCTTGAAGAAGACTTCTGAGGTTCCATCTTGATGCCACCCTTTCTGTGACGTCTTCGAATCAAATCATTGTGCCAGTTTCATCTGAACTTCAGCCGCCATTCTGCAATGTTCTCAAGTCTGAAGTTTCCCTACTAGTATCGTCTCAACAGTTGTAGAAAACTAATCCTTATGTATCTCTACCTTACTGATTGTCCCCCCTTTTTATTGATGTTTTGATTGATTTGATTTGTTAGGTAAAGTAACCAGATCAGTAATATTGATTTTCTTTAAAAGTTCATGAATAAACGTGTTGTGTTTTTTCGTGAGTTTCTTTTCATTTTCATTTCCCACATTTCAATGGTGGTTTTGGAAACATTTATTTCCATTATTAAAAGAGCCTGTAATGATTTTAAGATCGTAACAGTTGGCAACCTTACCAGGATTTTCGACAAGGTAACCAATTGAAACACGGAGAATATAGAAAAAGCAGAATGAGTGAGATTATGAAAGATTTGATAGGTTCAGGTAAACTTCTTGGTCTTGATGACGATGCTCTCCATGAGTACGTTTTTAAGAGAGATCAGGAAATGTATGAGAGAGACAAAATATCAGCTGAAAGAGAAGCAAATGAGACAGCGAGAAGAAAATTAGAGACAACGTAAACATGAGTTAGAAATCGCTCGTTTGATGCAAAATCTTCATAATAGTTCACCAGGTTGCACACCAGGAAGTAATGCTTCTGGTAGCAGGCCAGGTAGTAATTCATCATTGAACGATGACTCTGAAACTTTAGGTATGGCAGCAGTGCTAAAATTAATGCCAAAATTTGATGAGGAAGATGTAACGAAATATTTCATTATATTTAGAAAAGTTACTGAACAGAGTAGGTTGTCCAAAAAAACAAGATAACTTTGTATTTACAGTCAATGTTAAGTGGTAGGGCACTTTCTGTGTAAAGTTGTATGTCTGAGGATGAAAGTGGCGACTATGATATTGTTAAAGAAACTGTTCTTAGTGCATAAAGGTTAGTATTAGAGGCGTATCATAAGAAATATAGAAGTTTGAAAAGAGATGAGAGCATTATATATGTAGAATACAGAAAGGAGTTGGAAAGATCCTATTGCGATTAGTAAACTTCCGCTGAAGTTGATAGTTTTGGTGATCTTAAATCTTAGCTTTGTCAGAGAGCTTCAGAGATAACATATCTCCAGACATTAAACTATATATAAAATTAGATGCAACAAGGCTGGCAAATGAGTAGTCTTATTCATAATTTAGGTGATAGTAAGAAGAAAAATAATCATTTGTCTGGTAAGATGCATCATAATAAGAGTAGTTTTAGTAAAAGTAATAGAGGGAAATAGGATTATCATGATTAATGTTATGCATGTGGAAAACCAGGTCATACTGCCAGGTTTTGTAAGACCAGATGTGAAGATAGTTCAGAGTTAATTTATTTCTAATGTAATAAGAAAGGGAATATAGCAAGGAATTGTATAGTAGAGGAGAAGAATGTCGAGAAACCAGTGTCTCTAATTAATAATCTTTCGTCAGGCAGGAATGATATTATGAAAGAAGATAGGAAATTTTGAGGATAGTTTTTGTCTGAAGGAGTAGATGCAAAGAAGATAGATCAGAAATAATTAGTTTCCAATGTAATAAGAAAAGGAATATAGCAAGGAATTGTATAGTATAGGAGAAGAATATCAAGAAACCAGTTAATAATCTTTCGTCAGGAAGGAATGACATTATGAAGGATCTTAGGAAATTTTTGTCTGAAGTTGTAGATTCTTCTCTTGAAACAGGGGATTCGAGAGAAGTTGTCTTGCTTAGGGACACCGGAGCTGCCGTTTCCCTCATTAGGAAAAAGAGTGTGCCAAAAAGGGC
>NC_090741.1:10112542-10117542 GCF_036898095.1 Palaemon carinicauda
CTTCCCGCCCTTCTCTTAGAACATTAAGTATAAGGTATTCACATCTACACATTCTCTAACACTGCCTATCCTCAAGGCTGAACTTTAATCCCGCAGCCACTTGCCATTCGGGAACTGTCCAGGCCCCAGAAAACAGGAATGATATGAATATATGAATAATACAGTATCCGCCTGACAGATCTAACTTGACATATTTAATCTCTGATTGTTTTTAGTTTCACTCAGTAATGTTATACGTATTTCCACAATCAGTAAAATTACCACAACATTTAACGTATACATTAAACATAAACATAAGAAGACATTGTTATCATCAAGATTATTTAAAATACATCGTAAGAAGAAATGAGGTCTGTTCAAACAACAACAACAGCAAAGGAATAAAAACTTCTACTCATCAATTCGAGGGACGTCACGTATACAGGGGTAAGGAGGAACACTTTTGAAAACTACCTCTTCAGGTACCACATGTATGTATGCCTGATGATGTTCAGACACTGCCCCATTAACAATGCTTTGTATCACAACTGTGTTGGACTTAATCATCTTTATTCGGTACGGACCCAAATTCGCCGGCTCTTGTTTGTGTTTCCTAGGTTGTAATCATTTCAAATACACAATATCGCCCACAAATACTTTTACCGGTGCGGTTTTGAACCAACTATCATACATTGAGCTGGGATTTTCATTAGCTCTTTTCAAAAACCTTTAAGTGGTGTTCATTACTCTCCTCAATAAATTTAATAAATATACACAGTATTGCTCAGTTGAATAATTTGGCAATTATTGCAAATTATTGAGTACCATATATGGTAACACAGGATCCTTTCCATACAATAAAAAGAAAGGCGTGTCCCTGAGCGAAGCATTATATGCAATATTCAAAGCTAGCTCAGATGTAGGAAGCATGGCGTGCCAATGAAGGGGGTTATCAGCCACTACGTGACGAAAAATTTGCACTACTTCCCTATTATGCGATTCCACTAAGCCATTAGCTCAAGGCCTATATGCGGTCAAAAAAACGTGACAGATTTCACCACCTTATTTATAAACTCAAGACCAATATCACTTATAATTTTAGCGCAACCAAACCTAGTAATGAAAGAGCACAGCGACTGGGCTAATGAATTTGCTGATTTATCCAACATTGCGTAAGTATAAGTGTACCGAGGAAATGCATCCACAAATACACATATATACTTATGTTGTGTTAACCCAGTAGGAAATGGTCCTACTACATCAATGTGCACTCTTTAGAATATAATGGGAACTATCGGTCACTTTCTGGCTTCAGGTACAGTGTTTTTATGTTCTTTGAAATAGTTACAAACATGACAACCTTTTATATAACTCTCTGTAGACTTTTTCATTCCTAACCAAAAGAAGGATTCACGTGCTCTCCTTAATGTTCTATCAATCCCTAAATGCCCTTCATATGGACTTGCATGTACAATGTGAATGGCTCGTTTAATTAAAGTGGGAGGTAGAACTACCCGTGCACAGAATTCCCCTCCCCTCTTCTCGTAGGCACAATATAAGATATCATGATCAACAAAAAATTTCTCACGAGGCACATTCAGAAAAGGCGGATAACTCCCTGATTCCCCTTCAATCACTGCTCGCACTCTTTCCATCCAATTCTTTTTTTTTCTGTCCCTTTCGGACTTCTTTTATGTCACAACCTCCCAAGCCAATCAAACCTTGATCATGAGGGCATTCATTCTGGACACCCCTGGTCATATCCTCGGTCATCCACATAAATTCATCTCTCTCTCTCTCTCCCGAGTCAGCTCTCTCTCTCTCTCTTCCGAGTCGACTCTCTCTCTCTCTTCCGAGTCGACTCTCTCTCTCTCTCTCTCTCTCTCTCTCTCTCTCTCTCCCAACTACTGCATGTGCATCGCGAGAACTCTCATCCCGTTCTCTATTTTCTCTATTATGGTTGAGGTCTTCACTACTTTGGTTACATTCTTCGTTTCTCTTTGGTGCCCTAGTTGTTAGTTCTATTACTGCACTTCTAGAGAGAGCATCAGCTACCTTGTTAACCTTACCTTCTATGTGGTAAAAACCCTTTATATTAAACTCTAACAATCTCTCAATCCATCTCGCTTGACAAGAGGTCAAATCATTTTTAAAATACAAATTACGTAAGGGGCGATGAACGCTTTGCAACTCTATCGACTGACGTAATAGAAAGAACCGATGCCTCTCTGGAACCCAAAGAGTAGCCAAAGCCTCTCGATCGATTGTACTATAATTCTTTTCTGCTCCTTTTAATGCCCGGGAAGCAAAACAAATGGGTCTCTCTCTTCCTTTATCATCTCGTTGAGAAACTACGCCACCAATAGCTATGCTACTCGCATCTGTTATCACTAAAAACAGGCGATTAAATCTAGGATATACGAGTAATTCATTGCTAGTTAAGGCCGCTTTCAAATGGTTAAAGGCCCTTTTTTCTTCCTCTCCCCAATTTATTACTTTTTTCTTATTTTTTAAAGCATCTAAGGGCCTCGCTATCTCTCCAAAAACTCTTATGAATTTATGGTAATACCCAGCGAGCCCAAGGAACCCAGCTACTTCCTTAGAGTTACGTGGCCTGGGGAAATCTTTAATAGCCACTACTTTACTTGGGCAGGGTTGGATACCTTCTGGGGATATCATGTGACCTAAAAATTCGACCTGTTTACAGAAAAATTTGCACTTTGACAAATATATTTTCATACCATTACGTCGCAATGTTTTAAAACTTCATGAATATTATTATTATGTTCTTCAGCCGTTTTCCCCTGTAATTATAATATCATCTAAATAAACAAGAACATTATGGCCAATTAAGAGCAACAAAACTTCCGTCATCACTCCAGAAAAATGACTTGGAGCATTTTTAACACCGAAAGAAAGAAAATTAAACTGATATTATTGATCGTTAGCTATAAATGCCGTTTCACATTTACTCTCTTCCTGAATGGGTATTTGATAGTATCCAGATTTTAAATAAATTGTTGTAAAATATTTGCTATCTTGTACTTTCACAAGTAATTCTTCGATTGAGGGCAATAGGAATGCATTATCCTTAGTCACTGCATTCAATTTCCTGTAATCAACACACAATCTTACCAAGCCATCCTTTTTCCTAACAGCTACAATTGGAGAAGCCCAGGAGGATTCGCTCTCCTCGATTATCCCTTGTTCCCTTAATTTATTAATTTCCCTTTCTATCTCTCCCTGGAAATGAACATTATAAAGCCTTGACCTGATTGGCTCCGCCTGCCCAGTTTCAATGCTAAAGGGAAATACATCAATCCTCCCGGGTGGCTCATCTCAAATTGCAAATACATCGGAATAATTATTCACAATGTCTCTAACTACAGGATATATTCTGAGGGACATAATTTTCGCGCTTGCATAATCGAATTCTGAGTACCGTTCATCTGTACGGGCTGGAGTTGTGGCTCTCAACATCCCATCATAATATATTTCACATAACTCTAAATCACACACAGAATCACTTCCTAAAATAACTCTTTTATTAGACAAATTAACTATCTTTTTATCAGCTTTGTTCACTTCAATTTCTGTCAAGCCTTCTAATATCGTATGGGCCCAATTGTCATGGGGTTTAACAACTACTTTGGTTCCTTCCGCAAGAGGGTGGCATGGGGTCACAGATATGCTCGTAAGGGTCTGGGGGGGACAACACTTCTCTCTCAGGTATAGCTGATACCTCACTTAACTGTCTCTCAGAGCTAACACACGCACTTACTGTCTCATGACTTTCTATCGGCAAAATGTATCCTCCTGCTTTTACTGTTATTGTATCTTTTCCCCCCAAAAATGCAAATTTGATTATAAGATATAAATTCTACTCCAAGGATAGCCTCGATTCCTGGAAATCCCAAGGTGGGCAAGACAAAAAAAAATCATGTGTGAACTTCACAGACCCTACCTTAAACTGGACGATTGATGTATGGTTTATTTGCAGTTTATTTCTTCCTGGCATGTCAAGAACAATGAATGCCTCTGGCTGTATTGGATTTGAGGAGAATTTTTTTTTCAATCAATGAAACACTGGCTCCTGTGTCAATCAGTGCTCAGATGGATTTATCTTGCAGGTCGATCCTAACTGCTAAGATTACAAGCCGGCCATTACGAGATATAGGGCACGGGGCGATGACCTCCTGTCAAGCCGCTGCCCCCTGGTCCTCTCTCTTGTGCTGCGGGGGTGAGGTCAGGAGTAACCGGTGGAGGTACCAGTGCCTGCTCTGTCACGTCTGTCGTCACTGCTTGTGATGTCATGCGCGGGGTAATCGGACTCCCTCATCTCCTCCTTCTTGTGTTCCCTTTTCCTTGGATGTTGAGCGGGGGGAGGTGGCGTGCATACTCCAGCCCGCCCCCCTGGCTGTTTTTTGCTGGGCACCTTCGAGATAAATGACTATAGGCCTGACAAGTGTAACAGCGGGGTGATCCTTGGGTGGGTCAGTCCACTCGTCGGTGTCCCTCTTCCCCATAGTGCCAACATCTGAAGACTCTGCTAATCTGTTGACTGTATTCGTTCTTTCCTTTCTTCGGGGGTCGACTTCCTCTCATGGCTGCCAACTTCTCGGAATCGGGCCCGTTATTCCCAGTCCTTTCTTCTTCTGGCAAACTGTCTAAAATGTTTTGTATCACACTCACTACGTCTGCTAACGAGCGATTGTCGTCGAAAAAATAACCACAAAAATACGGGTTTACTAATCTGCGAATATGTTTATGGGCAATTACCTTTTTATCGCCTTCTGGGAGATTGGCACTCCGGTAGCGAACAAATCACAATAATGAAAAATGCAAGTTGTAAAACTAAGAGCTGATTATCCTTCCCGTATTTTGGGTTTGTAATTTTCTTTTAGGTCTCCCTTTCTCGCATCATGCAATGCATACTTTTATATTAAACGTCGTTTTATTTCAGTATAACGTCTTAAACTTTCTTTTGGCCAACACATTACTTTTATTGCCGGAGCATCTTT
>NC_090741.1:10130042-10131381 GCF_036898095.1 Palaemon carinicauda
GTTACGATCTTCGGTAGAGGTGAAAGTTTTCTTTTTCTTGACAGCTACTAAGTTAAGCTGTTGCAGACCAGACTCGGTCGAAAAATGAAGTGCACACTCTAAGAAAATTTGAAGATATAAGCCCTTTCGAGCAGGACAGATTTCGCCGCCGCTGGGTTTATTTGTATTATTTGGCAACACCTTTAAGATGATTTACAGAGAGTAAATACTTCATGGGACCCACATCAGGACGGATACCACTGCATAACATCGCAGACGAACAGCTTGCCGGTGGATAAAAGAGTCGTGACAATGCCTGCCAGAAATTCATGCAAGTGTTAGAGTTTATAATGACTTCAAGTCCAATATCTTCAAAGATTTCATGATTTCAGCGAAAGAATCATGTTTAATCAACATATGCATCTACTCACGTCCTGAACCCTTTATTTTACTGTGTCTATCCAGGAAGAAAATATCCCTTTATATCTGGCTTAAATTACCCTAACAAGAATTACTGATTAAATATATATCATGTTTTTATGACACAAGTTAGAGCAGCCCGTCCTTTGATCCATTTAACTAACCGACTGTTGTGTGTAATCAGTGTCCTTAGTTGTTATTCAAAAATATATTTCTATACTTTATGACCATCAAAACATCGGGTCATCGACAAGTTGGTTCATATTGTAGTAAATGCGAATTCTATATTGGTGTGTGATCTCACGAGGTTACGAATTTGGACCAACAAAGAAATCTTTTGAATATTAAAGTACATTATCAGCAATTTTCATTATTCCGGTGACATTCAATTATTATCAGTATGCAGGTGGGCTGATGCATTTACCATATAATTCAGCTGAAGATGCAAACTAAAGATTAATCAAGCCTTTTCTGTATTTCGTATCATGCTACGGATTTTGTAGATATAGCATATTGTTTGGAATTTTTTATTTATTGCCACTGGGAATGCTTGTGGATTTATGGAGAAAAATAATCATGGTGATGGTTTACGTACTTTTGGGCAGAAAAGACGCTTCCTTTCTCAGCAGGGTGATAGGGTAAGTTTTCCAGAAAATCTGGCAGAGTATTTTTAGTGAAAGATAGACTGAAGAGCTTTGAACATCCCTGAAGTAGGAAGATTACAATATTTGGTGTCGAACAGACATTATAGTAGGTTATTAATTGTAATGTGAAGGAGAGCGATGATAGTGTGGTCAGACTGATATTTTTATTTGAGTATGAGAACTTTAACAGCTGTAGATGTCAAGTTTCCCAAGAAAATATGCTGAGAGTTTAACAGCATTATTTCTCTCTCTCTCTCTCTCTCTCTCTCTCTCTCCTCTCTCTCTCTCTCTCTCTC
>NC_090741.1:10136881-10154381 GCF_036898095.1 Palaemon carinicauda
ACTCAATTTTCTTATTTTGATTACTAATCTTAAGACGAATGGAAATTCCTAAGCCTAAACTTGCAATAGAACCAAAGATGTTTAGTGCAGCAAAAACAAACGGGTTATGTTTTATCAAGATTATCGTGTCCTACTGTCCACATCAAAAGGTCACGAGCCAAAGATTCTGCCTTGTAAGTCTTATTTTGCAAGTCGTCAGATAGCATCTCTGCAACTTTTAGTGTCGATGCAAGCGAACTCTCTGTATTAAAAGGAAAATGTCTTCTATGCATTTCATTTAATGAAACTGCAAACCTTGAAATCGGGCTCTTTAAGCTAGTGATGTCATTCTCTGGGAGAGAAATTGCTTGCTTACGCACTTCAACAACTACGTTACTTGATGTAATAAAAACGTCTTCTTGTCTTTCAACTATAGTGCCATATTTAAAATCTATACTTTTAGTTTTAGAGCTCATCCCACATGAGAAAAATGTCAGAGCAAACAATATCACTCCTAACAATAAAAACTTCATCTTGGAAACCTGTAAAGAGAAAAATATATGTAATTACTCCTGTATTAAACAACGGTTAACCCTCCATTTCCGTAACATGAAAGGTAACCCTGGGTGAATTTCACCCGGTAATTAAATAATTAAAATAAAATACTTATCCTGAAAATTTTGTTATTTGGAACACATACGAATGAAATATAACTCCTTCTCTCTTATTGAGGCTATTATAAATGAAATCCTCCTGTAAATCATATTTTTATTTTTTTTTTCAAAAATACAGAAAAAAAATAGACTTTTCTTGGAGTACTTTACTAATTAAATTGACCAAAAAAAAATGATTTCCGAATTTTGTTTTTTGTTGGTGTAGAACTCTCTACTGTCATGGGACTACGTACTGGCTAAAATCCCATCTCCCCAGCTCGTATACAATCTGTATGGGAGACAGACAAAAAATGGTAAATTTTTCAGTACATACCAAATTAATTTTTTTCTATTCAACACTTGCAGTATGGCAAATTATGCTTCAAATGACTCAAAGTACATCAATGAAACACATACAGTACTATATATACACTCACCTGTTAGATACAGTCACCACAGACTGGATACAGATGCCATCTGTGACGCGTCTTCCTATCGGACTTGACCGGGCACTCACAACAGCGCACCAATGCACCGCTGCTGGCTGAGAAAGATGTCCCTGGTGATCCTGCAGCACTGCCTGGTGATGGTACATTGCAGACAGTGGTGATCAAGGACTGCAAGGATCGGGGCAAGGGTAAATCCAGCCGTGACGTGGCCCATGGGGTGATTAGGGCCTTCCCGAGCATGAATTTCTGAGAGAGCCCCAGTTGTGTTCATAAGTTCAGACAGTTCTTCATCTGTGTATGCCTTTTTCTTTATATTTCTCTCACTTTTATTCACTAAATCTTGCATGAAAAGTAAAAAAAATATTAGGCAAGGGTTTACAAAATAATACAATAATAGTAACACTGGGAGAATTCCACCCGTATGTACAACATACGGGAACAGTAACCCTGGGAGAAATTCTCCCGAAATGCGTTCTAGCCAAAAAACCAGCCGAGAGCGCGGGACCACACACCCTTCACCCATCAAGTCAGATAAGGCACTGAAGGTACTGAGCCACTGGAGTCCCTCCCCCAACCCCTTGGGGGGGGGGGGGTACTACGTCATTGCCAGATTCAGTCGGGTGAATAAGAAAAAGTTTTAACATATAATGTTTACAAAAAATAAAAATCTTTCCCTCACTTCTTTCCCTCTTATTTTCATTTCTTATGTGAGCCAATGGTACGATTCTCTCATCAGTGGGTTGGGATACGTTTTGAACTCTAAACCTATTGGCCGTTAATGTTTCCAAAATGTTAAATGGGCCTTCAAACTTAGGCGTTAGTTTATAATTGAGTCCTTTACATACATTTACCTGTATGTATACATTATCACACACGGTATATGTTTTAGTTGGCTTCGCTATTTCATCATGATTCCTTTTCATTATGATTTGTGATTCTTCTAAATTCTTTCAAGGGATATCAAAAAAACTTTTGGTTGCATTTATACATTCTTTTAAAGGATTTGATAGATTAGTTGCAGGCGTTAATATATGGAAAGGAGTTCTAACTGGGGTACCATACAATGCCTCGTGCGGTGACAGTTTAATTTATATATGATATGAATGATTCAGAGTACTCAGTACCGCAGGTATTGCAATATCCCAGTTGGGGTCTGATCCCCCTAGTGTTACTCTTAATATATTTAAAACCTTCCTATTCGCTCTTTCCACTAGCCCATTCGACTGTGGGTGATATATCATGGTATTTATTTTCTTTATGCTAAGGAATTCACACAATGAGGTAAGAAAGTGATTATTAAATTCTCCACCCGAGTCCGAGATTATCATGTGTGGAATTCCATGTTTACAAATGTAACACTCGTAAAACTTCCTAGCGCATTCAATCGCAGTTTTAGTTTTAAGCGCTATTAGTTCTGTATATCGAGTTAAAGCGTCTACACTTACTAAGAGGTGCTTATTTTCTCTCTGACTCGTAAAATCCTGTTAATAAATCTAAATGTATCCTTTCAAAGGGTTTATTGGGCACGGGATAAGCCCCTAGGCTGACAGGTGTTTTCGCATGCCCTTTGTTTTCCTGACATGTGCAACAATTAGCTATGTGTTTTTTTATATCTGTAAGCATCGTATGACAATAAAACAATGATTTGGCTTTCTGTGACATTAATGAGAACCCCGGGTGTCCATGCAATGGATTTGCATGCAACCAATTTAGGACAGTGGAAATAAGTGAGATTGGTACCACTACCTGGGCGTTAGTTACATGTGGTGTATTGCGGGTTTTCCTTGTCACAGTTCTACACAGCATATTGTCTTTGATTATATAATTCTGCTGATTATACTTTATATATTCCTTTTCCTTATGATTGCCTTTCAAAGCATTTATAATTTTTTCTAATTTCTGATCTTTTCTTTGCCCAGTCTGTAATAATTCAGCGCTCCAGCCCAAATCTTCTTTTTCAGATATCGTTTTAACAATAGGCATGGATATTGCTATATCTATTAATTCAGCTAAACGCTCCGTACAAGATGATACGGGGTTGCGTGATAATGCATCAGCAATGATATTTGCTTTCCCAGGTAAATACCCGATTCTCGCGCCAAAGTCTTGAATGATCAAATGCCACCGAATTTGTTTGGGGCTGTAGCTGAAGCCTTTAAAGAAGTCGGTTAGTGGTTTATGATCAGTAAGAACCTTAACGGGATAACCCTATATTATGAACTTAAAATGCACTAAAGAATTAACAATAGCTAGCCCTTCCTTGTCTATGACTGCATACTTACTTTCGGAAATTCTCTGTTTTCGAGAATAAAAAGCTATTGGGAAAATTTTTTTTTTCATATTGCTGGTAAAATAAGTCTGAGGCGTCTGTTGCAATGAAGAATTCCTTACCGAAATCAGGAAATTTTAAGATAGGAGAACTACACTGTTCATCTTTCAAGGTATTAAACGCCTGTTGATGCTGCTCAGACCATATGAAATCTACGCCCTTCTTCGTAAGATCATTTAAGGGAGCGGCTATTATTGAATAATTGCGTATAAAACGCCTGTAATATCCACTACAACGCAGAAATTGCTGTATTCCCTCGACATTAGTAGGTATCGGAAAGTTACGGATAGCCGACACCTTATCATGGACTATTTTAAGACCTTGGTTTGACATCATAAAACCCAAATAGACTAATTCTGTTTTGAAAAACTAAAACTTACTAATCTTTACCCTTAAGTTATGTTGTCTTAGTCTCTGTAGTACTAGTTCTAATTTACGTAGATGTTCTTCTAAGGTGTTGGAAAAGATTACAAGGTCGTCCATATAGGCATGCAATATATCTCCTAGCAAGTCTCCAAATACTGTGTCAATCATTCTTGTAAATGTTATGGGAGCACAACATAAACCAAAAGCATCTGTAAAAATTCATAATGTCCCCTGGCTGTGCTGAAGGCGGTGTATGGGATACTCTTTTCTTCTAATGATATCTGGTGAAAGGCTTTAAGTAAGTCCAAACTGGTAAAATATTTATTCTGACCTAACAAAGATAAAATATCGTCAGTACATGGCACTGGGAATCGATCAGGGATCGTCTCCTCCTTTAGGCGACGGAAGTCTACTCAGATACGCCATGTTGAATCTTTTTTCGGTACAACTATTAATGGAAAATTATAAGGGCTGTTCAATTCCCTAATGACTCCTTCTTTTAGCATTTTACCTACTTCGTCATTTATTTCATTCTGGAATTTCATAGGGAGTCTGTAATAGGGTACATATATAATTTTCTGCTTGTCCTTTAACCTTATTTGATGCTCAACCACATCTGTTTTTCCTAAGGATCCATCCATAGTGGAAAAAACATCATGATATTCAGTTAAAAGTCCAAGTATTTCCTGCTAACTTTCTTTGTCTTGAATGTCTTTATTGATTTTATTTTAATATATTGCAAAAGGGATTCATCCGCAACTGATTGAGTGTGATTGATTTCAGCAACGGTAAGAATACGATGTTTATAAACTTCTACATCCAAGATATGTTGATTTTTGTGAATTACTAAAGTGGTATTTAAATGATTACAGACTTCAATATTACATTGTTGATGTGAGCCTACTCTATAAATAGCTTGTGTTACAGACAATCCGTTAGTTTTCAAAGTGTCAGAAAGGATTAATATATCAGATCCCGGTAATGTTTTCTTTACTTGCACTATTAAATTCGAAGGTACGTTCGGCTTGATATATTGCGTGCAAGATGATATTACGGGTGAACGAGAACTCTGTTGGGTCGCGTATATTATTTCTTTATTAGTGAGAGAAGTTATTGGTTCTTCAACATACGTCACTGTTTTATTTGTCGTCTCCTTTTTATCCAAAACTGATTTTAAGGTATTAGAAGACTTATAGAATTTTCCTTTGATATACACACCGTGCTTGGCAGGGGCTAAGATAATGTTTTGATTGCCCATAGATGGGTATCCTATAATTACAGCTGGATACATATCAATGTTTTGTACAATAACAAATGTATCGGCAAACGTGCGCTTACCGACCTTGAAATGAACATGAGTTACGCCTATTACATTTAATTTATTATTTCCTATACCCGAGAGTCTTACTCCGGATTTTTCTATTGGGAAGTTCGAAAACAACAAATGATGTGTCCTCAAATCCATGATATTACATGGACTACCAGAGTAAAAAAATAAAGTAAATGATCTGTGTTCTAAATTTACAGCATATAATGTTGGTCGTAACTCATTTCGGCTTATTATTGTACGAATTCGTTGCAAATCTATGGGAGCATGCACTGATTTATTTAATTCGGCCGTGTGTTTCATAGGAAAATCTATTGCCTCACAATGATCTGATAAAACATTAAATTGATTATTCAATACTACTGATGTTAACATGAATGACCTTGACCCATCATCACTCTCTTCCCCACTTGAGTTAATTATGTGGTATTTGCTTTGCTCTGCACATTCTGAAAATTAGTCTGACCTTGCGAGGTCTGGTTTGACGACCCAGGATCAGCGTTATTCGAAGAAATATTTGTTTGTTTTGGATTCTGAACTACATTGATGTTTGGCTGTTTCTTTTTATTGAAATGAGGATTTTTCTTTTTATTTCCATATGGAACTGACTGTGGAATTGACTGTGTATTTCTAGGATTCTGTTGTGTCTTACACGAGTAGCACTGACTATATGAATGAGTCGAACTATCATGTAACGAACCGAATCTCGTTCTGTAGTCCGCAATCAAGTGACCTTGACGTTTGCAATTATAACACGTCATTCTTGCAACTTGACTATTATTAACTACATTTACTTGTTGTGGCTTTGTTTAATTTTTTGCAAAAAACTTGGTTTAACACGGGATCAAGATCAGGACAATTAGACATGTGTTTCTTTATCTGTTTATATACATCCAATTCCGTACTTGCTGGCGTTAACTTTTTATCAAAACACCGCACTAAAGCTTCAGGCAACATAAGTTTCATGCAAGTTAAATACATTAATCGTAAGAAATCTTTGACGGAAATGTTATCTCTAGTAACCCAAGTGGAATTACCTAAAATATCTTGATATTCATTAAGCCTATCGGCTATGAGAGCTGCTCTCTCAATAACATTAAGCCGAGACATAGTGGCTTGATTAAGTGTATTTCTTAATGTTAAAACTACATCTAAGGCTTCTTCACCTCCATAGACCTCACGTAGCCTAACTTTGAAATCATCCCAGGTAACTGCTTCTTGAAATGAAACACCCCTGAAATATGCAATCGCATCTCCTTTAGAAAAGTCTACAAAACTTTCAGCTTCTTGTAATTGTACAAACGTGTCTATGATTTGTTTAGCATTTAAATGGGCATCGATGGATGAAATCCATGACTCCATATTCTGAGGCAAGAACCCATTAACCCGACCCTGAAAAGGAAGGATTGCAGAGCGAGCATTTACTAGTGTCACAATAGGAGGGGGGTTACCATGTCCTGGGGTTGAGTTACTCGGTCCAGGGGTGGGGCTCACAAGGGGTGTCATGTTTACGTTATTTCTTTTTCTATCTCTACGACACGTTACAATCCTATCAAAATATCTATATGAATACAGACGTCCAATGCGTAAACGCATAAGCACTAAATGATAAAGATTATAACAAAATCCCCCAAAACAATGATACTAATACAAAGATATTTCCCGAGAACTTCTGAAAGAAACCGGAATACAAAGATATTTCCCGAGAACTTCTGAAAGAAAACGGAATTAGCACAGAGAGAAAAACTAATTCTAGATGAGAATTCGAAGTTGAACACAGTTTCCTTTAATGAAAGGAAATTGAAGATTAGCAAACTACTCACCCCAGTAATAATTGACGATCGACTTGTGATAACTACACTTCACTACTCAATACTGAAATGAATAAGAAAATTATACTTAGCTTCGGTTTATATGGCGAAGTATGATGTCGTCATTTCCTCTCTCTCTCGCACTGGATTGTTCCTTCCTATTGATGTTTGGGTGAGTGTTTTCGGTCCGATTTCCGTTGAATGTAGTGCTTCCTGGATATGTTTCTTCAATGTTTTGTAAACGTTGAATGTCAGACCTTGGTTTTCTTAGGATGTTGATTGAAGATCCAGTTCCTCAGTTTGTATAACATTCATTTGTTGGTATTAAATGTTTCATTTCTTCGGTGGACTATGATACTTAGTCAAAATTGTAGATTCATTACTGTTGATTTCTCTAAGATCTTTCTCTGGTTCTTAGAGTTTTATTCGCTGGTTCTTGAAGATCTTTCTCTGGTTCTTAGAGTCTTATTCGCTGGTTCTTGAAGATCTTTCTCAGGTTCTTAGAGTTTTACCGCTGGTTCTTGAAGATCTTTCTCTGGTTCTTAGAGTTTTACCGCTGGCACCATTTCTTGGTGTGCTACTGTTGTTAACACACATTTGGGTTCGCTTCACATGTCATCTTAAATGTGTTATAGATTAGATTTAGTATGTTACATCTTAAAGTAAAGTCTAAGTAAGTTAACTTTAGCATAGTTTATTCTTCAAGAACAGTGTTAACATCTCCATCACAGGAGTATAGCTGGTTTGGTCGGATGACCATTCCGTATGACATCTTAAAGTGAACTGATACAAATATCCAATATCATGCTAAAGTTTATATAATTATCTCAGCACTAATGGATTTATAGTAAACACAACATTAATACCGGAAGGTACTCATTCCGTTCTCACAGAAAACTTTTTTCTCACGGGGCTTGGTTGTGTTTACTCTTCATGAAAAATGTTACATTGCTGAGGTTTGGCATTCGCATCCCGCTTAGAATATGACTATGGCATTTGTCACACTTCTCTTGCTTCCACAATTACCTGTAGGTCATGTGTTTTAAACAAGTAATATCTAATGTATTACAGATACACACACACACACACACACACATATATATATAACGGATTTTGAGCGAAGCGAAAAATCTGTTTTTGGGTGAGATGGCCATGTCGTCCTGATGAAAGTTCCTATAGGGTAGCTTCCTAGGGTATATTACAACTACGGCGATATTCCCAGAGAATTTACCTTAAGGTACCAGAATTCTAACTCCTGGAGCGAGTATCCCTCGTGAAAGGGATATCGCGACATATCAGAGGACGTATTCTAGACACGCCACATGGCAATCTACATCCTGGACAGAGATTTCGTCTCGTAGGAGGTGATTGGCGAGATACGAATTCGGGAAAGAAAAAGGGGAGCCGCTCCCAAGGCTTCCCTATCCCCCGATTCGTATGCGTGCCTGGCGCCAATCCTGGCGCCATCTGTATTCCTTGTAGCGTACACGAGGTGCTACAGATACTGTATGTAGGGAGGGGTCCTACAGCCCTTTCTTAGAAAGGCAAGGGCGGGTCCATCAGGACGACATGGCCATCTCACCCAAAAATAGATTTTTCGCTTCGCTCAAAATCCGTTTTTTGGGCTCAAGCCATGTCGTCCTGATAGAAGTGTACCAGAGCATTACTGTATCTGTGGATTCTCAGAACATGCCGTACTCCCCGGAGGTAATTTTTTCCCGGTCGACTAGACCTAGAGACCTAAGATGTTACCGTTATACATCTTTTCAACTAACTATAAACTATGTTAGAGCTTCCTGCCCCCTACAGGGAAGAGTCCTACTAGACTCTGGAAAGTCTCGAAGAGTACATATATCTATGTATGAATACCAGGCAAGCTAATATAGTGGTCTCGCCCTATATTAAGTGAAGCATAGTTTGTATAGAACCACTGCGTCAATATATATTGACCAGTAATCCGCACAATACTTGTATTGGACAAAGGTTTATATCCGCATAGGAAGAAACTAATAAAACCGCCCTCGTCCCTTTATGGGATGGAGTCCTCCCATTAGGGGACTACATAAACCAATGCAACATAGCTTGCATAACAGAACAATTCTATCAGAATTATCCCAGATAAGATACATAGAATTAAATGCTCAATTATACCAATAAATTGACACAGGTGAAAGAGACGCAAGGTTCTCAAGAACAAGTTTATTGAGAGACAATAAACAGACAGGTTAACAACAAATATATATATATATATAAAAGAGGATAACCCAAAACTTTAAGCATAAGTATGATAGTAAACAGAACTTGTTTATCTGAAAGAAAAACCATTAAACGCCACTTTAATAAGATACCGAGGTATCAAGTCATAAAAGTCTGTATTACAAATCAATCACATTAGCGTTAGAAACGCTCGGCACACATGTCTGTACTTATGCTAGGTTCACCTTTGAAAGAAGGAACAGTCTATATAGGCACTTGGTGCCCTCATTTAGTTTGTAGTACAGTATGTACCTACACACTCACCCTGGACTTAATCGTCCCAATTAAGACCACTGTTCCTCGCAGAGTTAAACAGTAGGGTTAACTACACGACCCACTGCTACCACAGATCTCTTAAGTTCCTCTACTTGCTTCGCATAGTGGCGAAAGAACACCCTGGAAGACTTCCAGCCCGTGTATGAACGGAGATGTTCAAAATCCATACAATTAAAGAAATTTAGGGATGAGGCAACTTTCCTCGGATCGTGACCTGCGGGTGTACTGTCAGGATCCGCTCTGCTAATAAAATATGTGATTTTCGCTCTGAGTTGATTCAGAGATAAATTTGAGCCTGATGTTTCTCCCCTGAATAGTTGACCACCCTTGAAGTCTGAAGTTCTACGAAGATAGACCTTTAGGCATTCTACTGGACATAGAGATGCATCTTCTTTCAGAGGGCAGATTCTCCAGGGACCCCACCTGTTGGTGGGTAACTCATTCTTGGCGAGAAACGTAGGATCCGGAAACAGGTTCAGATCCCCCCCATCCAGGAACTGAACACGACCTGCCTCTCTCGAGAGGGCTACGATCTCACTAACCCTGGCCCCGGACGCGAGTGCAAATAGGAAAATAACTTTTTGCGTCAAATCCTTTAACGCACATTCTTCATTGCTCAACAGGGAGGCGAAATGAAGAACTTTGTCTAAAGACCATGAGATGGGCTTTGGAGGTGCTGAAGGTCTGAGCCTAGCGCAGGCTTTCGGAACTTTATTAAAGATCTCGTTACCTAGGTCGATCTGGAAGGCAAATAAAATGGGTCTCATCAAAGCAGATCTACACACTGAAATCGTGTTAGCTGCCAACCCTTGGCCAGGGAGGTGGATGAAGAAAGATAAGCAGAAGTCTGTTGAGATCTCCTGCGGATTCTTTGCCTTTACAAAGGCCACCCATTTTCTCCAAGATGACTCATATTGCCTTCTAGTCGATTTGCACTTATATTCCTCTAGGAAGTCTATGCTGGCTTTCGAAATCCCGAAACGCTTTCTCACCGCAAGGGCGAGAAAATCATGAGCTGCAGGGTCCGGGTTTTCTGTAATGAAGCGCAGACAGTCGACTTCTGGACTCACTGGGTCAGAACTGGATGTGGTAGCGGCACAAACTTCATCTGTAGTTCCAACTCCAAGGGGAACCACATACTGTTCGGCCACTTGTTGGCCACTATTGCCGCTACCCCCTTGAAGGATCTCAGTTTGTTGAGGACCCTCAACAGAAGGTTGTGAGGAGGGAACAGATAAATCCTGGACCATCTGTTCCAGTCGAGGGACATCGCGTCCACTGCTTCCGCTAAGGGGTCCTCGTACGGGGACACGTACAGGGGCAACTTCTTGTTGTCTTTCGTCGCAAAGAGGTCTATCTGCAGTTCTGGGACTTGATTCAGAATGAAGGAGAATGATCCTGCGTCTAAGGACCATTTCGACTCTATCGGTGTTAACCTGGATAGAGCGTCCGCTGTCACATTGCGGACTCCTTGAAGGTAAACTGCCGACAGGTACCACTTCTTCTTTTCCGCCAATCGGAAAATGGCTAACATCACCTGGTTGAGAGGTGGTGACCTCGACCCTTGTCGATTCAAGCATCTCACAACCACCTCGCTGTCCATCACCAATCTTATGTGGATCGAGTGACGCGGGGAGACTTTCTTTAAGGTAAGGAGCACTGCCATAGCTTCTAGAAAGTTTATATGAAAGGTCCTGAATAGCTTGGACCAAGTCCCCTGGACTTTTTTCCGATGAGAGTGACCTCCCCATCCCTCCTTTGAGGCGTCTGAGTGAATCGTCATCGACGGGGGAGGTGGCTGAAGAAGAACCGACTTCTTTAGATGTCTGGCTTGGGACCAAGGCCTGAGAAGAGTACGTAGCCGAGGCGGCACTGGTCTTCTCAGATCTCTTCGCGCGTTTGATGCATACCTTCTCCAAACTCCGGTTGCATCCTTTAGCTGTGCTCTTAGCACTGGGTCTGTCACTGAAGCAAACTGGAGAGAGCCTAGTACCCTCTCCTGTTCGCGTCTTGATATCCTTTCGGAATCTAGAAGTCTCTTGACAGAGCCCGCTATCTCCTTCCTTTTCTTCGTCGGGATGGAGAAACTGTGTGACAAAAGGTCCCAGTGGATTCCCAGCCACTGGAACTTTTGGGATGGAGAAAGTCGAGACTTTTTTCTGTTGATCTTGAAGCCTAGGTACTCTAGGAACTGGATCGCCTGCTGAGAAGCTTGCAAGCATTCGGTCTCGGATGCTGCCCACACCAGCCAGTCGTCCAGGTAGGCTACTACCTGAATTCCCTTTAGGCGTAATTGTTTGAGAGCTGCGCTCGCAAGCTTCGTGAAAATCCTTGGGGCTATGTTTAGCCCGAATGGCATGGCTCTGAAGGCGTATAGTCTCCGTTGTAGCCTGAACCCTAGGTAGGGGGAGAGTCGACGGCTGATTGGAATGTGCCAATAGGCGTCTGATAAGTCTATAGAGACTGAGTATGCCCTCTTGGGCAGTAAGGTCCTTATGTGTTGCAGTGTTAGCATCTTGAATTTGCAATTCACTATGAACTTGTTGAGTGGAGACAAGTCCAGAATGACTCTGAGCTTTTCCGAGTCTTTTTTGGGAACACAAAACAGCCTCCCTTGGAATTTGATGGACTTCACCTTTCGGATCACCTTTTTCTCCAACAGTTCTTGAACGTACTCCTCCAGAACGGGGGTGGAGTGTTGGAAAAACCGAAGGCACGGGGGTGGAGTGCTGTACCAGCTCCAGCCCAGTCCATTCTTGAGTAGGCTTTGGGCCCAGGGATCGAAGGTCCAGCGATCCCAAAATTTCATCAGTCTCCCTCCTACCGGTATCGTTTCACTTGGACTGCCGTCCTGAGGTCTTGCCTCCCTGACCACGACCACCTCTGAATCCCCTTCCCCTTGAGGGGCGCCTAGACGAGCCTCTGGCTGCTCCTCTAGGTTTTGCACGAAAGGAAGATGACTGTCCTTCGAACGTTGGGGTGAATGTGGTTGACTGACCTGGCACAGCCTGGGGTACCCACTGAAAAGTAGTCGGGGTTTGTGCCACCATCTGGGGCACCGGAGGCAATGGCAATTGCAGTTGCTGTTGCTGTCTAAAAGGCTTGGCTGGCCGAGACGGTAGCCTAGTCCTCATATTCTTCCTCTTTGGTTGAGGACCCTCATCCGGGGAAGACTTTCTTTTGATAGCCAGGCTCCACTTCTGGAGAAGGTTTCTATTCTCCACGGCGGCCTTATCAACAACTTCTTTGACCACATCGGTAGGGAAAAGGTCTTTTCCCCAAATGTTGGAGGAGATTAACTTCCTTGGCTCGTGTCTCACCGTAGCCCCGGTGAACACGAACTCCCTGCAAGCTCTCCTTGCCTTGACGAAGCCATAAAGGTCCTTCGTCACTGTGGCTAGGTGAGACTTAGCCACTACCATGAACATTTCATGGACCTTGGGGTCACTTGCCATCGTTTCAAGAGTAGTCTGATGAGACATTGAGGCAGCCAGTCTTTCTTTTGTCTCGAACTCTTTTCGTAAAAGAGAGTCGGACAGCTTGGGGAGGTCCTCGCCGAATTGCCGTCCGGCAATATCAGCCTCCAACTTTCCCACTGAGAATGTCAGATGGACATCCTTCCAGTCTTTGTGGTCCATAGGCAGGGCCAGCGACAAGGGTTTACACTCCTCCAGGGAGGGGCAAGGCTTGCCGGCCTCGACTGCCTTTAGGACAGCCGCAAACCCTTTCTGTAGAAAGGGGAAGGCTCTAGCAGGAGAGGACACAAAAGAAGGGAGCTTCTTGCTCAATGCAGCTACCTTCGAGTTAGAGAAGCCCCTCTCTTTCATCGAGGATGAAAGTAGGGCTTGAGCCTTAGCGTGGTCCATAATTATGACCTCCTTCGGCTCTGTCTCCTCCCTTGAAGCTGGTTCTTTTCTCAGCCGGACATAGCAGTCCGGATATGATGCCTTGCTGGGCCAGAATTCCACCTCCTCTAGGGGAACTGAACCCAGCTTATCCGAGATGACGATCTTTCCAGTCGTCATCGGCATGTGCTCAGCATACCTCCATGGGTTAGCATCTGAGCATAAGGGAAGGTCTTTCACATTGAGCCTTTTCCGGGGCCCACGTGATTCTGCCAGGGACTGCATACGCAGTTCCATAGCAGCCGCCTTCTCCTGATTCTCCTTCTGCATTTGTTGGATCATTCCAACAATCGAAGAGAGGGCCTGTCCCAGTTCTACTGGGAGACCGGCCGATGTTGAGGGGATAGGCTCCGGAATCTGAACCGGAGTAGCCGACACCTCGTCGACCTCATCCTCTACGACATCCGGGGTTTGAACTTCATCCTGACCTTCTGCCAGGAGGTCTTGTTCCAAACGTTCGTCCAGGTCAGACATCCTGTCATCTAACTGGATGTCTTGCATCGCGACTGCGACTTCCACGTCCACCTGTACTTGATCTTGAGGGATCTCCTCTTGAGGCTGGGGAATCACTGCATCAGCTGATGCCTGGGGAAAAAGATACGCCCTCATCTTCTCACTTGGAAGATAAGGGCCAGAGGTGTTCTTCTTGAAGCCCCTTACCCAAGTACGAAGCTTCTCCCTTGATATATCCCTTGATTCCGCCGTTCTAGGGGAATCAAAAGCCTCAGTAATCAGGTTAGTGCATACAGTACATACCTGAGGGTCCCAATACTGGAGATCATCCTTGGAGACAGCGCATGCTGCGTGTCTCCTACAACACTCATGTCCGCAGAGGTTCTTGCTGCGGACGTTGCAGAAAACATTTTCGCACTTCGGAGGGTCCTCCTGTAAAGAGAAGAAATTTCCATGAGTATCAAGTGAACTATGTATCACTGGATATGCATAATATAGCATAACAATTCATAAAGGAAAGACACACACTTGTGTTTCCCTCACAACCCATTATTGCAGCCTTCCAGATAATAAAATCAAAATGGTTTATCTCTTCTAGAGTAACCAATGCAAGGTTTCCAGAGGAAACAGGTGGAGCTCACACCTAAGCAATGATTTTAAAATCCTGGATAATAGACAGGAAAGAACTCAGCTTCCTATCAGAGGGCAACAGCAAATGGATGTGCAAGAAAACACAATAGTGTTAGAAGACACAGTGCTGTACCAAAACCCTTACCATAGTTTTCTTCTTACTGTATATGTTATACTGAAGAATACTAGTACAGTATAGGGGGATGTGTGCCGGCCTGCCTTTGCCGGCCGGCACACACCACAACTAGCTTTAAAGTATACTACTTAACAGCTATAGGGCGGCAGCACTCTGGTTCAAATGCCTGTGCCGGTCGGCAGCAACTGCCGGCCGGTAACAGCCAATGTTGGCCGGCAATGGCTGCCGGCCAACAACTACACAAGGTAGTACCCAGCTGCCGGCCACACTCTTGGTGACCGGCAGACAAGGACTGACATAAGCCGGCCGGCAAAGGTAAAAGACCGATGCCAGCCGGCAGCAAAAGAACCAGAAGACTACACCTGCCCGGCTGCCGGCCTCATAGTCCGGCAGCCGGGTCAGGTACAGCACTAGAAGAAAAATAGAATGGATGCCGGGATAAGAGTGTACACTACCTCCAAGCCCGGCAACCTAAAGAGTGCATATAAGGAAGGGGAGAAACTAATTCAGGCTTCCTGACCAATGCCGTCTGGCTCTGCCGGAAGGCATGGATGAGGGACCAAGAGAGGTCCGGGCAGCACTCGAAAACATAAGACCCTTGCCGGCCAGCAGCTCTGCCGGCCGGCAAAGGGCTGAGTCAATTCCACATCCTAACCTATACTAGGTCCAGATGTAGAACGACGTACAGTACAGTAATGGCTCGGCCATTACGAAGAAAGAGGGGGAAGGGACAAGAGGGTCCTGCCAACCTTGCTTTAGTGACAGATCACCCGCAGCCAAGAAACTTATCTTAGCCTAAGGGAGATCTAAGGGGGAAGGCCAGCAATACTTGCCAGCTCCCAGAGCACCAAAGCAAGGAAGGCGTTGCTACTCCCAAGGAAAGAACTTATCCTCCCCCGAGAACAGCAACAAGGACTAGTCTGGTAGATCACAAAAGAAGGAATCATATCCACAGAAACCTTCGGTAGTGACCTAAGGGAGCTAAGCTGCCTTTGTCTGTGTTAGGTCAGCGAGGGGGACTCAGCCCCAAGCCAGACAACACAGACTCAGACTAAAAACTCTGTTGTTCTGTCCCTCTTGAACCATAACTACAGGAACAGGAAGGTACAGTAACACCCTAGTATAGTTTTATCGAAAATAAATTCGGAAAAAAACACTTAGGGATAAGCCCAAGGCTTAAACAGAGGGAAAGGGATTGCATACCTTCTCCGAAGAAAAGAAAGCAACCGGGGAGTATGATAAAGTATACTAAGGCTCCATAAGCAACTAGCCTAGGCACCAAGAAAATCGATTACCTAAATCACTGAAACTCACTCGTATACTATCTTGGAAATATTCCACACAGTCTAAAATGTATAAAATATAGCCTAAAGCTTCAATAAAATTTTAATTACACTCGGAAAAACCATAATCATGCATGAAGTACTAGGACCAAACGACTAGGCTACATGGCTTAGCGTAGGCCAGAATGGCGAATACTTCGCCAAATAATACTAAGTACGAAAGGAAATCCTATGTAATGCTAAATAGCTAAAATTTATTAAAGCAAAACAACCAGGAATGTCGCTCTGACTAACTAATTTATACCTAGCGAGCGACAGCGTCCAAGACGCCTCTGGTAGGCTACGGCTCTTGTATCAAAGATTAATCCTATTAATCACTCAAAATTTTACCAAGAGCCTACATTTACACATAAAAGACACTATACTCAACTTATCAGAGGCCGACGAAGACGGAGAAGCCATGAAAAGTAAAATAAATCCAAGATTTGCGAGAAAAATAGGAAAAAACACCGAGTTGTTAAGCTACGCAAAAAGGAATACAGATGGCGCCAGGATTGGCGCCAGGCACGCATACGAATCGGGGGATAGGGAAGCCTTGGGAGCGGCTCTCCTTTTTCTTTCCCGAATTCGTATCTCGCCAATCACCTCCTACGAGACGAAATCTCTGTCCAGGATGTAGATTGCCAAGTGGCGTGTCTAGAATACGTCCTCTGATATGTTGCGATATCCCTTTCACGAGGGATACTCGCTCCAGGAGTTAGAATTCTGGTACCTTAACCCTGGATAGGTACGGTCCTCGGACACCCCTTTAAGGGTATACTCGGACGCGAACGACCCCGACGCCAAAAAAAATTCTTGAAAAATCAGTTTTTGCAGTAACCTCCTTTTTTCTTTTGCCAAAAAAAACTTCAATGAATGCTTAAAACAACTGTAAAGATAAATACTACTCATCTGCAGAAAAACTATTTATTATAAATATTTTAAAAAATTAAGTAGAAAAAAAAAAGACCTGACATAAAAATTCATAAAAAAAAAGTTTATACATATATACACAAATCCTTTTAGGAATTGATTCTTGAATGTTTATGACACATCTTGATGTATTTTGGATGAAGTCAGACCCATGGAGGTGAAGATCTGAAATGAGAAAAAAAGAGTAACTTTTTTTGGCCAAAAAAAATTGTCCAAATTTCATGAATTTTTTTGGGTACCCAAATGAAATAGGAAGTGGCTAATTTTTTTAGGGAATAAACATATGTTATCCTAAAATAGAAATATGTAAAAAAATCTTCATTATTTTGTAAATTACATTTATATCAGGGGCCATATCTAAAGGTAATTTTTTGAGTACTTGGAAATTTCGTAAAAAAATACATATATTTAATATATAATATGATATTTATGCAGGTAAAAATATACCAAAATATCAAAAATTCTATAGGGAACAAGAATATATATAGATAGGGCAGCTTACGCTTCGGATATGTCCACAAAATAGCCGCCAACCACACTGACTCAGACTCCCTAATCTGCCACTTGAAATGTAGGAAGGGTATGTCAATTTCAAGGTGTTATTTACTAATATAATTATTATTGGATATGCATAAAAATTGTATGGTGGGTTGCTGGATAATTGTCGATTATTTT
>NC_090741.1:10159381-10161881 GCF_036898095.1 Palaemon carinicauda
AGAATGGTCAGAGGTCGTGACTCCTCTGCCATGAAGTGGGAACCTTCGTCCTTCTGAAATGTGGCTAGGAAGCCATACCAATAAAAGAATTGTGTCAGTTCTGTGACACTAATGGATGGGATGAGTTGGAGCGAGGCCCTCAGCATTAATTGCTTATAGTTACCGGAGACTGGGCAAGGATGGCAGGAGGTTGCGGAAGCTTTAACACCCTTCTGCAAGCCCGGCCGGAAAAAATGGGGCTGCAGCAGTTGGGTTGTGCGCTTCACCCCAGAGTGCTCTCCCAGTCCCTCATGGGCCATTCGTAGCACCGGCAAGCGGGAATTATGGGGGACAACTACATGCTGACGCAGGGCCTCAGCAGGATCGTGAGAACCTCGGGTGATTCTGAGGAGCACCCCATCCTTCTGCAGGAAGTTCTCCATTGAGAGAGTAATTCTTTCTGCTTTGTCTGAATCAGCAACTTCCCCGTAGTTTTCCAGCGTCTTGTCCGACAGCTGAAATCTGATGGGCTCTGTTTGGCTCCTGGGGGTCTCTGGAATGATGGGTGCTGCCCCTCGGTCCTCCTCTGAGACCTCTGGCCTGTTGGGAAGCATCATTGCTTTAGCTGGGGAGCTCTCTCGGGTACAAAGCTTAGACTCATTTCTGGAAGGGGGAGACGCCTGGCCCTCCTCTGAGACCTCTGGCATGGTGCTGGAAATAGCTCTATCCCCTGTGGTGGGATGCAACACACCTTCACCAGAATTAACTTCTGGCGTATGAGGCTCAGACTCACTGCTGGAGGAGGAAACCTCTTGGGCCTCCTCACTTAGCCAAGGTATTTCCCCAAGGTTAATGGTACCTACCCAGTTGTCTTTCCCTGCAGGTCGCGTCCTCAATGCTTTAGGCTCCGGCTTGGCAGCCTTCTTGCATCTGAGGGGCACTCGCGCCACCGTCATGGGCTCTTGACCCATGCGCAAATCGTAGCCCTCATGTCCGATGTCGCTCATTTCCCCTAGTCCGCACTTCCTATGGAGCTGGGGCGTGGTTATCTGGAACTCTACTGTAGGGAGTTTTTTGGTAACTCCTTCTATGAACTGGACCTTCCTGAGATTGTCCTGCTTTACTTTGGCAACATTGCGTTGAGGTGGCAAGTGGTTGAGTTGTGCCAATCGGGCGTCCATCTCCTGCATTCTAAATTCATGCGCTCTCTCTCTTTCATACCGCATCCTTTCTTGCTCTGTTCTTCTCTGGGCTTTGTCTTCATTCATGAGCTCTCGCACATACCTTCGCAATGCTTCTCCCTCATAGCCTTGTCTTTCTGCCAAGTCCACAAATGCACTGATCTCAGCAGCAGTCATTTTGCTAACTTCTTGTGGAGACAGCGACAAGAACAAACTCAACAGCACAACGTACGATGTTGACCATGCAAGAAATTACACGGAGGGGAAAGATGTTCTAGCCTTACGCAAGAGTCTCATGGAAGAAAGGATGAAGATGGAGCTGGGGAAAATGCACAATGGCTGTAAAAATGCGTCTCAAGAAAGAACTATCACCGAGCAGCAAGCCTTGCAAGTAATTGAACAAGAGCCTAACTTGAAAACCAGGGCCACGACAATGGGTGAGCTTAGGCTGTTCGGTTGTAATGCATCCAAAAAAGTAATGATATATATGACAACTGTACTACACAATAAAAATGGAATCACCACTATACAGTAGGTGACCCTCTGGGCTAGTCAGGGAAAAATGAGGTCACAACTATGGGTGACACTATGCTGGACGAAATAAAATGGAATCACAACAATGGGTGAATCTTTATGCTAGTCATAAAAAATGGAATCACAATAATGGGTGAATCTCTATGCTAGTCATAAAAAATGGAATCACAATAATGGGTGAATCTCTAGCCTATGCTAGTCTTATAAAAAAAATGGAATCACAACAATGGGTGAATCTCTATGCTAGTCTTTTGAAAAAATGAAATCACAACAATGGGTGAATCTCTATGCTAGTCTTTTGAATAAATGAAATCACAACAATGGGTGAATCTCTATGCTAGTCTTTTGAAGAAATGAAATCACAACAATGGGTGAATCTCTATGCTAGTCTTAAAAAAAATGGAATCACAACAATGGGTGAATCTCTATGCTAGTCTTTTGAAAAAATGGAATCACAACAATGGGTGAATCTCTATGCTAGTCATATAAAAATGGAATCACAATAATGAATGACCCTCTATGCTAGTCATATAAAAATGGAATCACAACAATGAATGACCCTCTATGCTAGTCATAAAAATGTAATCACAACAATGAATGACCCTCTATGCTAGTCATATAAAAATGGAATCACAACAATGAATGACCCTCTATGCTAGTCATAAATAAATGGAATCACAACAATGAATGACCCTCTGTGCTAGTCTTAAGGAAAAAAAATGGAATCTCCACGATGTGTGACCCTCCTATGCTAGTCTTAATAAAAAAATTGGAATCTCCATGTGTGACCCTCCTATGCTAGTTTT
>NC_090741.1:10169381-10171881 GCF_036898095.1 Palaemon carinicauda
AGGCCTAAAATTTTAAATGCGTTACATATAGTACAAGAGACATCGTCAATGAAAAGATCTAAAAATTGAGTAGTCACTGTCCTCGGCCTATCTAATATCATATTTTGAGTTTTGTTAGTGTTTAACTTCATGGCCCAAAATGTGCACCATATACTTATTCCACCTATGTCTCTATTAAGGAATTCTGCAGTCATATGTCAAACTTCTGGAGATAAAAAGAGAGTAGCCTTATCTGCGTATGCAATAACCTTTCTTTTTTAACACACATACACACATACACACACACATACATATATATGTATATATATATATATATATATATATATATATATATATATATATATATATATATATATATATATTTATATAGATATTTATATAGATATATATATATATATATATATATATATATATATATATATATATATATATATATATCTATATAAATATATCTATATCTATATATATATATATATATATATATATATATATATATATATATATATATATATATATATCTATATATATATATATATATATATATATATATATATATATATAGATATATATATATATATATATATATATATATATATATATATATATATATATATATATATATATATATATATATATATATATATATATATTGTGACGGTGCCGAGTAAGGCTGTGAACTCAAAGGCAGGTTGGAAACGACTGAGTTATATTATTGTAGAACATTCTCCTTATATACAAAACCTCAAGGCAACAGGACATAACAAGTTCACAAGACAGAAAATATTACAGAAGAAAAACCAGACATGAATTTTCATGTTCGTTTTAGTGCGAGGGAAGAGCGAAGATACAAGCATAATATATACAAAAGGAATTATGTACAATTGTGTGACACACAGTTGGTACATGGCTCCCCCCCTAAATATGACATACTGTACATGATAAATAGGGCACCCTGATCTAGAGAGGCGAACTGTAGGCGGGTCATCCGGCAGTAGATAAGCAGGTTTTAGACGATCAATGGAGACCCAGTCTTCTTTGCCCCGAATGATTAGGAGCAATGCTTTCGGACTGCGTCGGATCACAAGGAAAGGGCCCGTGTAAGTGGGCGTTAGTGGTGGCTTGCTGGTGTCGTTGCGCAGGAAGACGTTCGTTGCAGAGTGCAAGTCCGTTGGTATGTGATGCTTCGCTGGGGGCTTGTAAGTCTGGCGGCACGGAGTAAATTTTCCCACGACGTGACGTATGCGCTGGAGATCGTCGGAGGAGGTTGTGGAAGGAAAAAATTCGGCAGGGACGACCAACGGATCGCCATACACCATTTCAGCTGCCGAGACTTCGAGGGCGTCTTTAGGAGTGGTCCTTAGTCCAAGGAGGACCCAGGGAAGCTGAGCAAACCAGTTGCAATCCTTGCAGCGGGACATCAAAGCTGCTTTGAGGGTGCGATGAAAACGTTCAACCATTCCATTGGCAGCGGGGTTGTAGGCCGTTGTCTGATGTAGGGTGATGCCCAGGAGATTCGCTAATGACGTCCACAATTGATAGGTGAAGGTGGTTCCCCTGTCAGATGTAATATGCTCAGGGATACCGAATCTTGAAATCCATCCAGAGAGTAAGGCAGATGTACATGAGGTGGACGTTGCAGTTTCCATGGGAATGGCTTCAGGCCAACGAGTGGAGCGGTCGATCACGGTAAACAGGTAACGATGTCCTTGTGATGTGGGTAGAGGGCCTACAACGTCGACGTGAATGTGTGCGAAACGACGCTGTGGTTGAGGAAAGGTGCCCACTCCTGAATCCGTGCGTCGATGTACTTTGGAAGTTTGGCAAGAAGTACAGGCGCGGACCCAATCCTTAGCATCCTTAGAAATGCCGTGCCAAATGAACTTTGCCTTCAGCAGCTGTGCACTAGAACAGCACGAGGGATGTGAAAGGCCGTGGATGAAATCAAACACCTGTCGGCGCATGGGAGCAGGAATCCAAGGTCGCGGTCTACCAGTACTGACGTCAGAGAGGAGGGTGGTGTTGGAGTCTTCGAGGGGAAAATCTTCCCAACGGAGGGACGTGCAGGATGTCATACAAGCTTGATACTCTGGATCCTGTCGTTGGGCTTCAGCCAGGGCGTTGTAATCGAATCCCAGTTGAACGGCAGCCAACGTGTTTCTTGACAGGCATCGGCAACGGGATTCATTTTCCCAGGGACGTATTGGAGGGTGCAATTGTATTCAGCCACGGCGGAAAGATGTCGGCGTTGACGGGCGGACCAGGCGTCAGACTGTCGAGTGAAGGCGTGCACCAGAGGCATGTGGTCTGTGCGAATGACGAAGGGCGTACCTTCTAAGAAATGGCGAAAGTGACGGACAGCCAAGTGCACCGCCAGCAATTCTCGATCGAAGGTAGAATAACTGGATTCTGCCTTGGACAGTTTTCTGCTGAAGAAGGCCAATGGGCGGGGCGAGCCTTTGACCACCTGCTCGAGTACTGCACCAATAGTGACGTCGCTGGC
>NC_090741.1:10179381-10186881 GCF_036898095.1 Palaemon carinicauda
AAATGATAAAATAAGATGAACTTAACACAAACTGAAGTCAATTGTTTGTGATTTTGAAATGTATTTTTACCATCCTGAAAATATAATACTTTCATTCTGAAAATAAGGCTATTTTGATATCTACTGAATTTTAAAAATCAACCGCCATGAGATTTCGAGACGAAGAGTTGGGCCAGCAATGTACTGGGCCAGCGATGGGGTGGGCTGGTGATGATTTGGCGTTGATGAATTGGATCCCATCACGCCAAAATTATTATAGCATGCCTAAAAGATGGTTTTAAGAATTTAGTTTCAGAAAATATAGTAATTAACAGTAATTGGGAATTTCTCAACAGCTTGAGATTTGCAGATAATTTACTATAGTTTCAAGTGAATAATTTGAAGAATTTCAAAAGATGATAGAAGATTTGAGAAGAGAAAGCAGAAATATAGACTGAAAATTAATATGATTAAAACTAAGATAATGATCAATAAAGATAGCAAGAGAAAACAATACTGTATGGGTTATGAACGAGCCTCTAGAGATTAGTAAGGAATATACGTATTTAAGACAGACAGTAAGTGTTTCTCCAGTACATGACACTGAAATAAAGAAAAGGATAAGCATAGGATACAAAACCTTTGGTAAACAAAATTATCTTATAAAACGTAAAACGTCACACTCTCTAAAAAGATAATGAGATGGTCTTACCAGTATTAAATTATGCATCAGAAATTTGAAGCCTTATTAAAGTCTTAGAACATAAGCTAACCACAAATCAAAGAGCTAGGGAAAGAATAATGACGGGATTAAGGAAGGCGCCTCTTTTGCGGTGGAAGGCATTAAAATATTGCCGGAGCATTTATGTTTTGCTACCCATTTATAAGTCACCTAAAGTAAAGTTACCACAAGAATTTTCATAAAATTCTATCCAATTTTTTTTTTTTTTTTTTTTTAACGATTTACATATGCATTGCTTTAAAATTTAAAGGGTCTTTTACTTTTCAACGAAAATTTAATAACTACCTTAAGTATTACTCAGAAAGAGTTATTCTATCCAATGAACGAATTGGCAGAGATTATTAAAAAGAGGAAATATTTCTTTATATTTATTCTTTTTTATTTCTTTTTAAATTCAGGAAAAAATAAAAACTTGAATTATATTTAAACTTCAAACAATTCTTTTGATGAAAAATTTTTTCAAAAATTTCAATGATTTTGACTTTGAAAAATCAGACAACAAATATGAAAAGCCTTTAGCTTTTAAAGCGACCCATATAATGAAAAAACTAGTTTTGAGATTTTGCATGTTAAAGTTTGAGTAATGATATTCTCTGTGAAAACAGCAAGGGATCATATAAAAACTTACCTAAGTTAGATTTTTTCATTCAAATGTCATATTTCTAAGGTATCTGGTCCCCCCACTTTAATAAAAACAAAAGGAAATTAATCTCCCTAGGGGGTGGGTATCATGAGGCACCACATCACTAATTGTTGCCAGATTTTAGATGCTTGCTTCATATCTTAGGTCCCTTGCTAATTGTATTATTTTCTTTCTTTTTTTAGAAGGAGTTCGTGCGCTACTTCTTTTACCTCTGTCTTCTTTCCAGTCTACTGCTTTGCCTGAAAAAATAAGAAGATAAAATATTACTTAATATCATTATCATCATTATCATTACTAACATTGGGATGTGTGTTTGTATATACATGGGTGATTTGGCGCGTGTATATCATGTGTGTATGCTTGCAAAAATATGGAGAAATCTTATAAACAATATAAATAAATATACTTTCAATAAACAGTTTATTAGGATATAAAAAAAGGAACTTATATTACCTGGAGTGTCCCTATTACATTCTTTACTAGGCTGTTTTCTTCATAGCCAGCATTATGCTCCATTGCATCACTTTCAAACCCAACAATGACTCTTTTTAGCCCCTGAAATTTGACCTTTGGACATTTTGCCCATAATTTTGCATTGAACGATTCGTTGATTTTCTGCGTCCTTCCTTTGATGCAATTTAATAATAACTCATCGGAAGTGAGGCTCTCATATATCTCTTTTATATGGCTTCTCACATATTCCGGTATATTCATCTCCACTTTCATTCGACTGTGTGAGCGTGGCTTTATACCATTAGCTATATCTTTCATATAGAAGCACCAACTGTCTTCCCCTGTTGGACATAGGTGGTGGTCCAGGTTTTCATCCGTGCTGGTGACGTGAAATAATTACTGCATGCCTTTTATATTTGCTTGCTCTTCGTATTGCCGCTCTCATGTACCTAACTAAGTGACGAATTGCAGGGTCACTTAGTTTACCTTTTCCACCTAAGTACTTATGAAGCCTGAGTTTCCCAGTCTTTGCCCTACCCTTATCCAGATACCTCTCTCTTAGATTGCGAAACCTTTTATCAAGTCTTTTTAAAAAATAATTAATGCATTCTTCATTGATGACCGGGTGATCTTTACCATGAGGCCCTTTTTTCTCATTCATTTCTACAACGGCAACATATAACTTTTGCTGCCGCTGCTTTCATCTGACCAGAATGTTCATGAATGTTTTTCGTACATTTTGCACTTACTTTATGTTCATCTACTTTTTTATCATATTCCTCTTTAGTCCATTTTTCCCCATGGGTACAGTCACAATAATTACAGTATTTTGAAAGAATTTCTCCATCATGTTTGAAGCCTGTGCTAGGTTCACAATAAGAGACCTGAAAAAAAAGAGAAACATGGATACGAGAACAAACTAAGGTAGAAGATATTCTACCCAATGAAAAAAAAAGATGTGGAAGTAAGCAAAATTACACATAAACAGAGAAGAGTGCAATGACATGGCTTTGGCATTTGTAGTGCAGTGGAGTAGCAATGAATGAAACACACACACATATTCTATATATATATATATATATATATATATATATATATATATATATATATATATATATATATGTATATATATATATATATATATATATATATATATATATATATATATATATATATATATATATATATATATATATATATATATATATCTACCTATACTTGGGATCGAACGCTAGCCCCTTATAATAAAGGCCAGGTTTCGACCTGGCCTTTATTAGAATATTCGATAAGTATAGGTAGAAATTTATTTTTATTTGAACACGATGTTGTGTTGATATTTATCCATATATATATATATATATATATATATATATATATATATATATATATATATATATACACACAAATATATACATATATGTATATATATATATATATATATATATATATATATATATATATATATATATATATATATATATTTGCATATATATATATATATATATATATTTGCATATATATATATATATATATATATATATATATATATATATATATATATATATATATATATATATATATATTTGCATATATATATATATATATATATATATATATATATATACATATATATGTATATATATACATAAATATGCATATATGTATATATATAAATAGATATACATATATATATATATATATATATATATATATATATATATATATATATATATATATATACATGAATATATGCATATATATATATATATATATATATATATATATATATATATATATATATATATATATATATATATATATATACATGTATGCATATCTGTGTATACATATAAGTATGTATACATATATATATATATATATATATATATATATATATATATATATATATATATATATATATATATATATATACTATTTGTATAATATATATAGAGGAAAATAAAATTGTTTTAGCTTATAACTAGTATTTAAGTTTTACTGCCTTTCACCAAATTAGATGAACATAAGTAAAATATTTTAAAGGACTTTTATTTAACATTCGCATGTGCTAATTCATGTATATAAGTGATCAATAAACTTTCTCTAGAATTTTATCATTAAAATGTTCATTTGCAACCAAAAATAACGTCTTATATCTAGAAAACATAAATGAAGTATGTATTCATCATCATTATCTCCTTCTATGCCTATTGACGCAAAGAGCCTCGATTAGATCGTATCAGTCATCTCTCTCTTGGGTTTTAATTCGATAGTTCTCCTTTCAACATCCCATACTTTGTGCTTCATAGTACTCAGCTATGTAGGTCTGGGTCTTCCAACTCTTCTAGTGCCTTGTGGACCCATCTGAACGTTTGGGGAACTGATCTCTCTTGGGAGTGTGAAGAGCTTTCCCAAACCATCTCCTTCTACCCGTCATCATGCTCTCATCAACATATGGTACTCGAGTAATATCTCTTATAGTTTCATTTCTAATCCTCTCATTCTATATAACGCTAAATATCCTTTTGAGGGCTTTGTTCTTAAATCACCAAAATATATTGGAGATTGTTTCAGTGCTACACCATGACTTGTGTCCATAGAGTGACACTGATATCACTAAATTGATGTATAGCCGGATCTCTATATGCAATTTCAGACTATTTGATTTCCAAATTTTGCTTAACCTGGCCATTTGTCTGATTTACTTTTTTCAATCTTTCACTAAACTCTGTTTCTAAAGACCCTGAATTTGAGATCATAGTTCCTAAATACATAAGAAAATGCTACCTCACTTAATTCTTTCTCCTCCTACTGATATTTCATCTTCCATTGCATACTCCGTTCTCGTCATCTCTGTGTTTTTCTATTTATCCTCGGCCTAACTTTGTGTGATATTTCATGCATTCTAGTAAGCAAGCATTGCAAATCCTGTTATGTTCTGCTAAGAAGGACAGCATCATCAGCATACTGTAGGTCTGCTAAATTCTTATCACCAATCCAGTCCAGTCTTTCTCCACCATTTCTGGCTGTTCTACTCATTAAAAAAGTCCATGAGGAGGATAAACAACATACGTGACAACACATTTCCTTGGAGTACTTCGGTGTTCACTGGAAATTCATTAACATAAACTTTGCACTTGATATGCTCATGAACTGACTTAATCAAATTTACATATTTAAGAGGAATTCCATAAGGCAGGACTCTCCACAAAATTGGCCGGTGCATACTATCAAAGGCTTCTTCATAGTCCACACATGTCATCAAAAGGGGATTACTATATTCTACGCATTATTGTACATGTCTCAAAATTGAAATCTGATCAGTGCAACTTCTACCTTTTCTAAATCCTTCTTGTTCTTCTCTCAGCTTTTCATCAATCTTTCTGTCCTGTCTCTTTAGAATAAGCATACTATATATTTTCTTATCAACTGACATAAGTGTTATGCCTCTGTAATTATTGAAATCAGCCAGGTCTCCATTTTTTCTTTTGCCATTTTCACTAACACTCCTTACTCCCATTCGCCAAGTTTTGCCTCTCCACTTCATATTCTTCAAAATGATCTTGTGAGTAGTCTGGGAGTCTCTTAATTTTCGGTCAGTATCAACTCAGCAGTTATTCCATTCTATCCTGGGGCTTTCCATCTCTAGTTTTTTAGCATAGCTTTGACTTCAAACACACTAAATTCATTCATGGGCACATCAAGGTCTTCATCAGCTCCAGGTATATCAATTAAATTATTTTCTTCATATATCCTATTCATAAACTCACTAAAGTGTTCCATCTAATGTGGTCTTCCTTCATATTCTGTTGCTTTGTAAAACCAACTATCTTTTTGACGGGTATATGCCTCTTCTTCTTTGCCCCAGGCAAGATTTCTTTAATAATTCTATGAGTAATTCTTACACCATAGCCACTTCCTCAATTAATAGTTTTGTCAGTCGCTTCTACTTTACTGTCTAAATATTCTCTCCAGTCATGCCTGGTTTTTCTTTTAACCTCACTGTCAAAACTGGAATACTTAACATGCTCTACCTTGTAATTTTCATTACTTCCATGAAAACTTTCAACAATCGATTTCTATCTTTGCCTCTTTTTTATAGTATCCTAGTATCATTTGATTCATACTTTTCTCATTGTAACTGCATGTCCCAAGACTTCCCTACTAACTGACTGATAAGTTCTTAATATCACACCATTCTTCTTTAATATTCTGTTTTTCGCCTCTTAAAGTTTCTAAGAATGCAAATCGATTCCTACATTCAATTGCAAATGTTTCTCTGTGCTCTTCTTCTAAAAGCTTAGTTATATCAAACTTAGGTAATCTATCCCTCTTTCTGTTGGGTGCTTAGAGTTTTAATTTCAGTATGGCACTGAGGAGGTGGTGATCACTACTAATATCGGCACCTCTATTGCGTCTTACATTCCTCAGAGTCCTCCTTTTCTCTTTATTAATGGCAATGTGATTTATCTGATTTTTTTAAAATGCCAAATGGTGAAGCCATGCATACTTGTGGATGTTGTTGTGTTGAGAAAAAGAGGACCTCCAATGAGATGATTGTTTGCTGAACAGAAACTTATGAAATGTCCTCCATTTTCATTAGAAATTTCACTAAGACCCTCGACACCAATCTCATTCTCTAACTCTTGATTATTTCTTCCAAATTTAACCCTGAAGTCGACAATCACAATTTTATTATCTCTCACGGGGATCTCATCCACTATCCTCTGCAGTTCTCCATAGTATTTATCTTTCGTTTTTCAGGGGAATTATTTGTTTGGGTATAGCAAACTATAATATTCATATTGTACTGCTTTGATTTCAAATTTACTAGTAACAATATACTGTTTACAGCTCTCCTAGGGCCAAGACATCCAAACTATATTTCATAAATTTACCCTCCACTTTCTGTAACTTCCCAATCTGATTCATGGTTCTAACATTTCAGTTGTCTATTTTCAATTTTTCTTAGTATTTATAAACCAGAATATTCTTAGCACCCAGCTACGCCAGGGACTGGGGGCCATTATGCTTAATACATCAAAGGATAACCAGTTCCATGTGATGTGCAGTGTCTATCTAACTAAGGCAAGTGACCCCTGTCTGTCCATACTAATTCTAGTAATATCAACCGCCAGGCATCGGGAGTAAAAGCCGATGAGACATTTTGTCCTTCGCCTTAAACCCAATCCGTCACCCTGCTGTCAGTGACTTCATTGAGATTTAGGGAGCATTTTCTCCACACCCAAAGCTCTCGTTACTCTATCATATTGCTCATCCGCTTATACAAGTATTACCGTTGGCAAACAAGGATTTGTAAGATATACCGCCTAGCACGGTAGCACACCATCTAGCACGGTAATATACCGCCTAGCATGGTAGATACCGCCTAGCACGGTAGTATACTGCCTATCATGGTGAATATACCGGCTATCAAATACCCCCTATCACGGTATATACCGAATAGCAAGGTAGTATACCACATAGCACGATACATGTCACTTAGCACGGTAATATACCGCGTAGCACGGTATTATAATGCCTAGCACGGCAATATACTCCCTAGCACGGTATTCTTGGCGGTGTATTAGTGTTATGTATAAAACAGACAGGTTCTGCTCACCTTTACCCAATAATTGTGATTGAAGATTTCCTTACAATTCCAAATCTCATTTGACATGTC
>NC_090741.1:10204381-10209381 GCF_036898095.1 Palaemon carinicauda
CGGCAGCTGGGTACTACCTTGTGTAGTTGCTGGCCGGCAATCATTGCCGGCCAACACTGGCTGTTGCTGGCCGGCAGCTGCTGCCGCCGGCACAGGCATTTGAACCAGAGGGCTGCCGCCCTATAGCTGTTAAGTAGTATACTTTAAAGCTAATTGTGGTGTGTGCCGGCCGGCAAAGGCAGGCCGGCACACATCCTCCTATACTGTACTAGTATTCTTCTGTATAGCATATACAGTAAGAAGAAAACTATAGTAAAAGTTTAGGTACAGCACTGTATCTTCTAACACTATTGTGTTTTCTTACACAGCCCTTTGCTGTTGCCCTCAGACAGGAAGCAGAGTTCTTCCCCGTCTATTATCCAGGATTTTTAAAATCATTGCCTAGGTGTGAGCTCCACCTGTTTCCTATGGAAACCTTGCATTGGTTACTCTAGTAGAGATAAACCATTTTTGATTTTATTATCTGGAAGGCTGCAACAATGGGTTGTGAGGGAAACACAAGTGTGTGTCTTTCATTTATGAATTGTTATGCTATACTATGCATATCCAGTGATACATAGTTCACTTGATACTCATGGAAATTTCTTCTCTTTACAGAAGGACACTCCGAAGTGGGGAAGTGCTTTCTGCAATGTCAGCAGCAAGAACCTCTGCGGACATGAGTTTTGTAGGAGACACGCAGCATACGCTGTCTCCAAGGATGATCTCCGGTATTGGGACCTTCAGGTATGTACTGTGTGCACTAACCTGATTAATGAGACATTTAAATAGCTAGGAAGAAGCTTCGTACCTGGGTAAGGGGCTTCCAAAAGTACACTTCTGGCCCTTATCTTCCAAGTGAGAAGATGAGGGCGTATCTTTTCCCTAAGGCATCAGCTGAGGCAGTGATTCCCCAGCCTCAAGAGGAGATCCCCTAAGTTCAGATCCAGGTGGATGCTGAAGTCGCGGTCGCGATGCAAGACATCCAGCTAAATGACAGGATATCTGATGTGGACGGGTGTCAGGAGGAAGACCTCCTTGCAGAAGCCCAGGATGAAGTTCAAGTCCCTCTACATCGGCCGGTCTCCCAGTAGAGCTGGGACAGGCCCTCTCTTCTATTGTTGGAATGATCCAACAAATGCAGAAGGAGAATCAGGAGAAGGCGGCTGCAATGGAACTGCGAATGCAGTGCCTTGCAGAATCACATGGGCCCCAGAAAAGCTCAAGGTGAAAGACCTTCCTTTGTGCTCGGATGCTAACCCATGGAGGTATGCTGAGCACATGTCGATGACGACTGGAAAGATCGTCATCTCGGATATGCTGGGCTCAGTTCCCCTGGAGGGTGGAATTCTGGCCCAGCAAGGCACCATATCCGGACTGTTATGTCCGGCTGAGGAAGGAACCAGCTTCAAAGGAGGAGGCAGAGCCGAAGGAGGTCATAGTGATGACCATGCTAAGGCTCAAGCTCTACTTTCATCTTCGATGAAAGAGAGGGGCTTCTCTAACTCAAAGGTAGCTGCATTGAATAAGAAGCTCCCTTCCTTTGTGTCCTCGCCTACTAGAGCCTTCCCCCTTTTTACAGAAAGGGTTTCTGGCTGTTCTAAAAGCAATCGAGGCCGGCAAGTCTTGCCCCTCCCTAGAGGAGTGTAAACCCTTGTCGCTGGCCCTGCCTATGGACCACAAAGATTGGAAGGACGTCCATCTTACGTTCTAAGTGGAAAGTTGGAGGCTGATATTGCCGGACGTCAGTTCGGCAAGGACCCCCCCCTAAGCTGTCTGACTTTCTTTTGCGAAGTGAGCTCGATACAAAAGAAAGACTGACTGCCTCAATGTCTCTTCAGACTACTCTCGAGACGATGGCAAGTGACCCCAAGGTCCATGAAATGTTCATGGTAGTGGCCAAGCCTCATCTGGCCACAGTGACGAAGGACCTTTATGGCTTCGTCAAGGCAAGGAGAGCTTGTAGGGAGTTCGTGTTTACCTCGGCTACAGTGAGGCACGAGCTAAAGAAACTAATCTCCTCCAACATTTGGGGAAAAGACCTTTTTCCCTACCGACTTGGTCAAAGAAGTTTTTGATAAAGCCACCTTGGAGAATAGAAACCTTCTCCAGAAGTGGGACCTGGCTATCAAAAGAAAGTCTTCCCCGGATGAGGGTCCTCAACCAAAGAGGAAGACTATGAGGACTAGGCTACCGTCTCGGCCAGCCAAGCCTCTTAGACAGCAACAGCAACTGCAATTGCCATTGCCCCCAGTGCCCCAGATCGTGGCACAAACCCCGACCACCTTTCAGTGGGTACCCCAGGCCGTGTCGACACAGTCCACGGCATTCACCCCAGCGTTCGAAGGGCAGTCTACTTCCTTCCGAGCAAAGCCTAGAGGAGCAGCCAGAGGCTCGTCTAGACGCCCCTCAAGGGGAAGGGGATTCAGGGGTGGTCGTGGTCAGGAAGGCAAGACCTCAGGACGGCAGTCCAAGTGAGGTGATACCGGTAGGAGGGAGACTTCTGAAATTTCGGGATCGGTGGACCTTCGATCCCTGGGCCCACAGCCTACTCAAGAATGGATTGGGCGGGAGCTGGTACAGCACTCCACCCCCGTACCTTCGGTTTTTTCCAACACTCCACCCCCGTTATGGAGGAGTACGTTCAAGAACGGTTGGAGAAAAAGGGTGAAGCCCATCAATTTCTAAGGGAGGCTGTTTTGTGTTCCCAAGAAAGACTCGGAAAAGCTCAGAGTCATTCTGGACTTGTCGCCACTTAACAAGTTCATAGTGAATTGCAAATTCAAAATGCTAACACTGCAACACATAAGGACCTTACTGCCCAAGAGGGCATATTCCGTCTCTATAGACTTGTCAGATGCCTACTGGCACATTCCAATTAGCCATCGACTCTCCCCCTACCTAGGGTTCAGGCTACAGCGAAGACTATACGCCTTCGGAGCCATGCCATTCGGGCTAAACATAGCCCCAAGGATTTTTACGAAGCTTGCGAGCGTAGCTCTCAAACAATTTCGCCTAAAGGGAATTCAGGTAGTAGCCTACCTGGACGACTGGTTGGTGTGGGCAGCATCCGAGACAGAATGCTTGCAAGCTTCCAGTCAGTGATCCAGTTCCTAGAGTACCTAGGCTTCAAGATCAACAGAAAAAGTCTCGACTTTCTCCATCTCAAAAGTTCCAGTGGCTAAGATCCACTGGGACCTTTTGTCACACCGTTTCTCCACCCCAGCGAAGAAAAGGAAGGAGATAGCGGGTTCTGTCAAGAGACTTCAAGATTCCGAAAGGATATCAAGACACGAGCAGGAGAGAGTACTGCGCTCTCTCCAGTTTGCTTCGGTGACAGACCCAGTGCTAAGAGCACAGCTAAAGGATGCAATCGGAGTTTGGAGAAGTTATGCATCAAACGCGTGAAGAGATCTGAGAAGACCAGCCGCTTCGGCTAAGTACTCTTCTCAGGCCTTGGTCCCAAGCCAGACATCTAAAGAAGTCAGGTTCTTCTTCAGCCACCTCCCCCGTCGGTGACGATTCACTCAGACGCCTCAAAGGAGGGATGGGGAGGTCACTCTCATCGGAAAAAAGTCCAGGGGACTTGGTCCAGGCTATTCAAGACCTTTCTCATAAAACTTTCTAGAAGCTAGGGCAGTGCTCCTTACCTTAAAGAAAGTCTCCCCGCGTCATTCGTTCCACATAAAGTGGTAATAGACAGCGAGGTAGTTGTAAGATACTTGAATCGACAAGGATCGAGGTCACCACCTCTCAACCAGGTGATGTTGGCCGTCTTCCGATTGGCGGAAAAGAAGAAGTGGTACCTGTCGGCAGTTCACCTTCAAGGAGTCCGCAAAGTGACAGCGGACGCTCTATCCAGGTTCACACCGATAGAGTCGGAATGGTCCTTAGACGCAGGATCATTCTCCTTCATTCTGAATCAGTCCCAGAACTGCAGATAGACCTCTTTGCGACGAAAGACAACAAGAAGTTGCCCCTGTACGTGCCCCGTACGAGGACCCCTTAGCGGAAGCAGTGGACGCGATGTCCCTCGACTGGAACAGATGGTCCAAGATTTATCTGTTCCCTCCTCACAACCTTCTGTTGAGGGTCCTCAACAAACTGAGATCCTTCAAAGGGTAGCGGCAATAGTGGCCCACAAGTGGCCGAACAGCGTGTGGTTCCTCCTGGCATTGGAACTGTAGCTGAAGTTTGTACCACTACCAGATCCAGTTCTGACCCAGCGAGTCCAGAAGTCAACTGTCTGCGCTTCATTACAGAAAACCCGGACCCTGCAGTTCATGATTTTCTCTCCCTAGCGGTGAGAAAGCGTTTCGGATTTCGAAAGCCAGTATAGACTTCATTGAGGAATATAAATGCAAATCTACTAGAAGGCAATATGAGTCATCTTGGAGAAAATGGGTGGCCTTTTGTCAAGGCGAAGATTCCGCAGGAGATCTTGACAGACTTCTGCTTATCTTTTTTCCCCACCTCCATGGTCAAGGGTTGGCAGCGAACACGATTTCAGCGTGTAAGTCTGCTTTGACAAGACCCATTCTATATGCCTTCCAGGTCGACCTAGGTAACGAGATCTTTAATAAAGTCCCGAAAGCCTGTGCTAGGCTCAGACCTTCAGCACCTCCAAAGCCTATTTCATGGTCTTTAGACAAGTTCTTCATTTCGCTTCTCTGTTGAGCAATGAAGAATGTGCGTTAAAGGATTTGACACAAAAAGTTATTTTCCTAATTTGCACTCGCGTCCGGGGCCAGGGTTAGTGAAATTGTAGCCTCTCGAGAGAGGCAGGTCGTGTTCAGTTCCTGGATGGGGAAGAACTGAACCTGTTTCCGGATCCTATGTTTCTCGCCAAGAATGAGTTACCCACCAACAGGTGGGGTCCCTGGAGAATCTGCCCTCTGAAAGAAGATGCATCTCTATGTCCAGTAGAATGCCTAAAGGTCTATCTTCATAGAACTTCAGACTTCAAGGGTGGTCAACTATTCAGGGGAGAAACATCAGGCTCAAATTTATCTCTGAATCAA
>NC_090741.1:10215023-10225023 GCF_036898095.1 Palaemon carinicauda
TGGGCGACAGGATGTCAGACGTGTCCAAGCGTCTGGAGGAAGACCTGGCAGGAGGCCAGGATTGAAGATCAAGCCCCAGACATCGTAGAGGAAGAAGCCAACGAGGTGTCGACTGCTCCGGTTCTGATCCCTGAACCTATTCCCTCAACATCGTCCGCTCTCCCAGTAGAGCTGGGACAGGCCCTCTCCTCCATTGTTGGAATGATCCAACAAATGCAGAAGGAGAATATGGAGAAGGCGGCTGCAATGGAACTGCGGATGCAGGAGCTTGCAGCATCACGTGGGCCCCATAAAAGGCTCAATGTGAAAGACCTTCCCTTTGTGTTCAGATGCTAACCCGTGGAGATATGCCGAGCACATGCCGATGACGACTGGAAAGATCGTCTTGTCGGATAAGTAGGGTTCAGTTCCCCTTGAGGAAATGGAATTCTGGCCCAGCAAAGGGTCATATCCGGACTGTTATGTCCGGTTGAGGAAGGAACCAGCTTCAAAGAGAGAAGACAGAGCCGAAGGAGGTCATAGTGATGGGACCATGCTAAGGCTCAAGCTTTGCTTTTCATCTTCGATGAAAGAGAGGGGCTTCACAAACTCAAAAGTTACTGCATTGAGTAAGAAGCTCCCTTCCTCTGTGTCCTCTGCTGCTAGAGCCTTCCCCTTCTTGCAGAAAGGGTTTGAGGCTGTATTAAAAGCAGTCGAGGCTGGCAAGCCTTGCCCCTCCCTGGAGGAGTGTAAACCCTTGTCGCTGGCCTTACCCATGGACCACAAGGACTGGAAGGACGTCCTTCTTACCTTCTCAGTCGGGAAGTTGGAGGCTGATATTGCCGGACGTCAGTTCGGTTGAGAACCTCCCTAAGCTGTCTGACTTTCTTTTGCGGAGAGAGCTCAAGACAAAAGAAAGACTGGGCTGCCTCAATGTCTCTTCAGACCACTCTTGAGACGATGGCAAGTGACCCCAAGGTCCATGAAATGTTCATGGTAGTGGCCAACACTCATCTGGCCACAGTGACGAAGGATCTTTACAGCTTCGTCAGGGCGAGGAGAGCTTGTAGGGGAGTTCGTGTTCACCTCAGCTACGGTGAGGCACGAGCCAAGGAAACTAATCTCCTACAACATTTGGGGCAAAGACCTTTTCCCTAGCGAATTGGTCAAAGAAGTTGTGGATAAGGCCGCCACGGAGAATAGAAATTTTCTCCAAAAGTGGGGCCTGTCTATCAAGAGAAAGGTCTTCCCTGGATGAGGGTCCCCAACCGGAGAGGAAGACTAAAAGGCCTAAGCTACCGTCTCGGCCAGCCAAGCCAGTTGAACAGTAACAGCAACAGCAGTTTGCCGATGCCTTCAGTGCCCCAGATGGTGGCACAAACCCCGACCACTTTCCAGTGGGTACCCCAGGCCGTGTCGACACAGTCCACGGTGTTCACCCCAATGTTCGAAGGGCAGTCTACTTCCTTTCAAGCAAAGCCTAGAGGAGCAGCCAGAGGCTCGTCTAGGCGCCCCTTAAGGGGAAGGGGATTCAGGGGCGGTCGCGGTCGGGGAGGCAAGACCTCAGGACGGCACTCCAAGTGAGATGATGCCGGTAGGAGGGGAGACTTCAGAATTTTCGGGATCGGTGGACCTTCGATCCCTGGGCCCACAGCCTACTCAAGAATGGACTGGGCTGGAGCTGGTACAGCACTCCACCCCCGTGCCCTCAGTTTTTCCAACACTCCACCCCCGTTCTGGAGGAGTACGTTCAAGAACTGTTGGAGAAAAAATGTGATCCGAAGGGTGAAGTCCATCAAATTCCAAGGGAGGCTGTTTTGTGTTCCTAAAAAGACTCGGAAAAGCTCAGAGTCATTCTGGACTTGTCGCCACTCAACAAGTTCATAGTGAATTGCAAATTCAAGATGCTAACACTGCAACACATAAGGACCTTACTGCCCAAGAGGGCATATTCCGTCTCCACAGACTTGTCAGACGCCTATTGGCACGTTCCAATCAACCGTCGACTCTCCCCCTACCTAGGGTTCAAGCTACAACGAAGACTATACGCCTTCAGAGCCATGCCATTCGGGCTAAATATAGCCCCAAGGATTTTCACGAAGCTTACGAGCGTAGCTCTCAAACAATTACGCCTAAAGGGAATTCAGGTAGTAGCTCTACCTGGACGACTGGCTGGTGTGTGGGCAGCATCCGAGACAGAATGCTTGCAAGCTTCCAGTCAAGTGATCCAGTTCCTAGAGTATCTAGGCTTAGAGATCAACAGAAAAAAGTCTTGACTTTCTCCATCTCAAAAGTTCCAGTGGCTGGGAATCCACTGGGACTTAATGTCACATCGTTTCTCCATCCCGGCGAAGAAAAGGAAGGAGATAGCGGGTTCTGTCAAGAGACTTCTAGATTCCGAAAAGGATATCAAGACGCGAACAGGAGAGAGTACTGGGCTCTCTCCATTTTGCTTCGGTGACAGACCCAGTGCTAAGAGCACAGCTAAAGGATGCAACCGGAGGTTTGGAGAAGTTATGCATCAAACGCGCGAAGAGATCTGAGAAGACCAGTTCTGCTTCGGCTACGTACTCTTCTCAGGCCTTGGTCCCAAGCCAGACATCTAAAGAAGTCGGTTCTTCTTCAGCCACCTCCCCCGTCGGTGACGATTCACTCAGACACCTCGAAGGAGGGACGGAGAGGTCACTCATCGGAAAAAAGTCCAGGGGACTTGGTCCAAGCTATTCAAGACCTTTCACATAAACTTTCTAGAAGCTATGGCAGTGTTCATTACCTTAAAGAAAGTCTCCCCGCGTCACTCTATCCACATAAGGTTGGTGATGGGACAGCGAGGTAGTTGTGAGATGCTTGAATACACAAGGATCTAGGTCACCACCTCTCAACCAGGTGATGTTGTCCATCTTCCAATTGGCGGAAAAGAAGAAGTGGTACCTGTCGGCAGTTCACCTTCAAGGAGTCCGCAATGTGACAGCGGGACGCTCTATCCAGGTTCACACCAATAGAGTCGGAATGGTCCTTAGACGCAGGATCATTCTCCTTCATTCTGAACAAGTCCCAGAACTGCAGATAGACCTCTTTGCGACGAAAGACAACAAGAAGTTGCCCCTGTACGTGTCCCCGTACGAGGACCCCTTAGCGGAAGCAGTGGACGCGATGTCACTCGACTGGAACAGATGGTCCAGGATTATCTGTTCCCTCCTCACAACCTTCTGTTGAGGGTCCTCAACAACTGAGATACTTCAAGGATGGTAGCGGCAATAGTGACCCACAAGTGGTCTAACAGCGTGTGGTTCCCCCTGGCATTGGAACTACGACTGAAGTTTTGTACCGCTACCAGATCCAGTTCTGACCCAACGAGTCCAGAAGTCTTCTGTCTGCGCTTCATTACAGAAAACCCGGATCCTGCAGCTCATGATTTTCTCTCCCTAGTGGTGAGAAAGCGTTTCGTGATTTCGGAAGCCAGCATAGACTTCCTAGAGGAAAATAGGTGCCAATCTATTAGAAGGCAATAAAGTTCTGAAAGCCTACGCTAGGCTCAGACCTTCAGCACCTCCAAAGCCCATTTCATGGTCTTTAGACAAAGTTCTTCATTTCGCTTCTCTGTGGAGCAATGAGGAGGGTGCGTTAATGGATTTGACCCAAAAAGTTATTTTCCTATTTCCACTCGCGTCCGGGGCCAGGGTTAGTGAGATTGTAGCACCTCTCGAGAGAGGAAGGTCGTGTTCAGTTCCCGGATGGGGGAGAACTGAACCTGTTTCCGGATCCTACGTTTCTCACCAAGAATGAGTTACCCACCAACAGGTGGGGTCCCCTGGAGAATCTGCCCTCTGAAAGGAGATGCATCTCTATGTCCAGTAGAATGCCTAAAGGTCTATCTTCATAGAACTTCAGACTTCTAGGGTGGTCAACTATTCAGGGGAGAAACATCAGGCTCATATTCTATTCGCAGAGCGGATCCTGACAGTACACCCGCTGGTCACGATCCGAGGAAAGTTGCTTCATCCTTAAATTTCCTTAATTGTATGGATTTTGAACATCTCCGTTCATACACTGGCTGGAAGTCTTCCAGGGTGTTCTTTCGCCACTATGCGAAGCAAGTGGAGCAACTAAAGAGTTCTGTGGTAGCAGTGTGTGTTGCGTCGTTAACCCTGCTGTTTAACTCTGCGAGGAACAGTGGTTTTAATTAGGACAATTAATTCCAGGGTGAGTGTGCAGTTACATTCTGTGCTACAAACTAAGTGAGGGCACTGAGGTGCCCACGTTGACTGTTCCACTTCCAAAGGTGAACCTAGCATAAGTGCAGACATGTTTGCCGAGCGTTTCTAACGCTAATGTAACTGATTATTAATACAGACTTTTCTGACCTTCATAGCTCGGTATGTTAAAAGTGGCACTAATGTTTTTCTTGCAGATAAACAAGTTTCTGTTTACTATCAGACTTATGCTTAAAGTTTTGGTTATCCTCTTCTTATATATATATATATATATATATAATTATATATATATATATATATATATATATATATATATATAATATATATATATATATATATATATTATATATATATATATATATATATACTATATATGTATATATATATATTTATATATATATATAGAATTGTTGTTAACCTGTCTGTTTATTGTCTATCAATAAACTTGTTCTTGAGAACCTTGCGTCTCCTTCCACCTGTGTCAATTTATTGATATAATTGAGCATTCATTCTATGTATATTTATCTGGGATAATTCTAATAGATTGTTCCTGTATGCAAGCTATGTTGCATTGGTTTATGCTTTCCCTTATCGGGAGGACTACGTCCCAGAAAGGGGACGGTGGCGGTTTTACAAGTTTCCTCCTTTGCGGATATAAACCTTTGTCCAATACAAGTATTGTGCGGAGAACTGGTCGATATTTCATATTGACGCAGTGGTTCTTTACAAACTATGCTTTACTTAATATAGGGTGACACCACTATATTAGCTTGCCTGGTATTCATACATAGGTATATGTACTCTTCGAGACTTTTCCAGAGTCTAGTAGGACTCTTCCCTGTAGGGGGCAGGAAGCTGTAACATGGTTTATGGTTAGTTGAAAAGATGTATAACGGTAACATCTTAGGTCTCTAGGTCTAGTCGACCGGGAAAAATTACCTCCGGGGAGTACGGCACGTTCTGAGAATCCACAGATACAGTAATGCTCTGGTATACTTCCATTAGGACGACATGGCTTGAGCCCAAAAAACGGATTTTAAGCAAAGCGAAAAATCTATTTCTGGGTGAGATGGCCATGTCGTCCTGATGGACCCGCCCTTCCCTTTCTATGAAAGGGCTGTAGGACCCCTCCCTACATACAGTATCTGTAGCACCTCGTGTACGCTACATGGAATACAGATGGCGCCAGGATTGGCGCCAGGCACGCTTACGAAACTGGAGAATAGGGAGCCTTGGGAGCGGCTCCCCCTTTTTCTTTCCCGTTTTTATTTCTTGCCAATTGACCCCTCGATACGTAATCTCTGTTTGGGGTGCAGATTGCCATGTGGCGTGTCAAGAATACGTCCTCTGATATGTCGCGATATCCCTTTCATGAGGGATATTCGCTCCAAGAGTTAGAATTCTGGGTACCTTAAGGTAAATTCTCTGGGAATATCGCCGTAGTTGTAATATACCCTTGGAAGCTACCCTATAGGAACTTCCATCAGGATGACATGGCCATCTCACCCAAAAATAGATTTTATGCTTCGCTCAAAATACATTACTTTAAAGCTAGTTATGTTGTGTGCCGGCCGGCACATAACCTTCTATACTGTACCAGTATTCTTTAGTATAGCATATACTGTAAGAAGAAAACTATAGTATAGTTTTGGTACAGCACTGTGTGTTCTAACACTTTTGTGTTGTCTTGCACAGCCCTTTGCTGTTGCCTTACAGATAAGAAAGTGAGTTCTTTCTTGTCTATTATCCAGGATTTTAAAATCATTGCTTAGGTATGAGTTACACCTGTTTCCTCTGGAAACTTTTCATTGGTTATTCTAGAAGAGATTAACCATACGATTTTATTATCTGGAAAGCTGCAACAATTGGTTGTGAAGGAAACACAAATGTGTGTCTTTCCTATCTGAATTGTTATGCTAAACTGTGCATATCCAGTGATACGTAGTTTACTTGATACTCATGGAAATTTCTTCTCTTTACAGGAGGACCCTCCGAAGTGCGGAAGTGTTTTCTGCAACGTCCGCAGTAAGAACCTCTGCGGACATGAGTTTTGTGGGAGGCACGCAGCATGCGCTGTCTCCAAAGGTGATCTCCAGTATTGGGACCCTCAGGTATGTACTGTGTGCACTAACCTGATTACTGAGGCCTTTGATTCCCCTAGGACGGCGGAATCAAGGGATATAGCAAGGGAGAAGCTTCGTACCTGGGTAAGGGGCTTCCAGAAGAACACCTCTGGACCTTATCTTCCAAGTGAGAAGATGAGGGCGTATCTTTTCCCTAAGGCATCAGCTGATGCAGTGATTCCCCAGCCTCAAGAGGAGATCCCCCAAGTTAAGATCCAGGTGGATGCTGAAGTCGCGGTCGCTTTGCAAGACATCCAGTTGGATGACAAGATGTCTGATGTGGACGAACGTCTGGAGGAAGACCTCCTGGCAGGAGGCCAGGATGAAGCTCAAGCCCCAGACAGTGTAGAGGAAGAGGCCGATGAGGTGTTGGCTACTCCGGTTCAGATCCCGGAGCCTATTCCCTCAACATCGTCCGCTCTCCCAGTAGAGCTGGGACAGGCCCTCTCCTCCATTGTTGGAATGATCCAACAAATGTAGAAGGAGAATCAGGAGAAGGCGGCTGCAATGGAACTGCTGATGCAGAGCCTCGCAGCATCACATGAGCCCCAGAAAAGGCTCAATGTGAAAGACCTTCCCTTGTGCTCAGATGTTAACCCATGGAAGTATGCTGAGCACATGCCGATGACGACTGGTAAGATCGTCATCTCGGATAAGTTGGGTTCAGTTCCCCTAGAGGAGGTGGAATTCTGGCCCAGCAAGGCGTCATATCCGGACTGTTATGTCCGGCTGAGGAAGGAACCAGCTTCAAAGGAGGAGACAGAGCCGAAGGAGGTCATAGTGATGGACCATCCTAAGGCTCAAGCTTTGCTTTCATCCTCAATGAAAGAGAGGGGCTTCTCGAACTCAAAGGTAGCTGCATTGAGCAAGAAGCTCCCTTCCTTTGTGTCCTCTCCTGCTAGAGCCTTCCCCCTTTTACAGAAAGGGTTTGCGGCTGTACTAAAAGCAGTCGAGGCCGGCAAGCCTTGCCCCTCCCTGGAGGAGTGTAAACCCTTGTCGCTGGCCCTGCCTATGGACCACAAAGACTGGAAGGACGTCCATCTTACGTTCTCAGTTGGGAAGTTGGAGGCTGATATTGCCGGACGTCAGTTCGGCGAGGACCTCCCTAAGCTGTCTGACTTTCTTTTGCGGAGAGAGCTCAAGACAAAAGAAAGACTGGCTGCCTCAATGTCTCTTCAGACTACTCTTGAGACGATGGCAAGTGACCCCAAGGTCCATGAAATGTTCATGGTAGTGGCCAAGACTCATCTGGCCACAGTGACGAAGGATCTTTATAGCTTCGTCAGAGCGAGGAGAGCTTGTAGGGAGTTCGTGTTCACCTCGGCGTCGGTGAGGCACGAGCCAAGGAAACTAATCTCCTCCAACATTTGGGGCAAAGACCTTTTCCCTACCGAAGTGGTCAAAGAAGTTGTTGATAAGGCCGCCTTGGAGAATAGAAACCTTCTCCAGAAGTGGGGCCTGGCTATCAAAAAAAAGTCTTCCCCGGATGAGGGTCCTCAACCAAAGAGGAAGACTATGAGGACTAGGCTACCGTCTCGGCCAGACAAGCCTTTTAGACAGCAACAGCAACTGCAATTGCCATTGCCTTCAGTGCCCCAGATGGTGGCACAAACCCCGACCACTTTCCAGTGGGTACCCCAGGCTGTGTCGACACAGTCCACGGCATTCACCCCAACGTTCGAAGGGCAGTCTACTTCCTTTCGAGCAAAGCCTAGAGGAGGAGCAGCCAGAGGCTCGTCTAGGCGCCCCTCAAGGGGAAGGGGATTCAGGGGTGGTCGCGGTCAGGGAGGCAAGACCTCAGGATGGCAGTCCAAGTTAGATGATGCCGGTAGGAGGGAGACTTCAGAATTTTCGGGATTGGTGGACCTTCGATCCCTGGGCCCACAGCCTACTCAAGAACAGACTGGGCTGGAGCTGGTACACAGAGTCATTCTGGACTTGTCGCCACTCAATAAGTTCATAGTGAATTGCAAATTCAAGATGCTAACACTGCAACACATAAGGACCTTACTGCCCAAGAGGGCATTTTCCGTCTCTATAGACTTGTCAGACGCCTATTGGCACGTTCCAATCAACTGTCGACTCTCCCCCTACCTAGGGTTCAGGCTACAACGAAGACTATACGCCTTCAGAGCCATGCCATTCGGGCTAAATATAGCCCCAAGGATTTTCACGAAGCTTGCGAGCGTAGCTCTCAAACAATTACGCCTAAAGGGAATTCAGGTAGTAGCCTACCTGGACGACTGGCTGGTGTGGGCAGCATCCGAGACAGAATGCTTGCAAGCTTCCAGTCAAGTGATCCAGTTCCTTGAGTATCTAGGCTTCAAGATCAACAGAAAAAAGTCTCGACTTTCTCCATCTCAAAAGTTCCAGTGGCTGGGAATCCACTGGGAACTAATGTCACACCGTTTCTCCATCCCGGCGAAGAAAAGGAAGGAGATAGCGGGTTCTGTCAAGAGACTTCTAGATTCCGAAAGGATATCAAGACACGAACATGAGAGGGTACTGGGCTCTCTCCAGTTTGCTTCGGTGACAGACCCAGTGCTAAGAGCACAGCTAAAGGATGCAACCGGAGTTTGGAGAAGTTATGCATCAAACGCGCGAAGAGATCTGAGAAGACCAGTTCCGCTTCAGCTACGTACTCTTCTCAGGCCTTGGTCCCAAGCCAGACATCTAAAGAAGTCGGTTCTTCTTCAGCCACCTCCCCCGTCGGTGACGATTCACTCAGACGCCTCGAAGGAGGGATGGGGAGGTCACTCTCATCGGAAAAAAGTCCAGGGGACTTGGTCCAAGCTATTCAAGACCTTTCACATAAACTTTCAAGAAGCTATGGCAGTGCTCCTTACCTTAAAGAAAGTTTCCCCGCGTCACTCGATCCACATAAGGTTGGTGATGGACAGCAAGGTAGTTGTGAGATGCTTGAATCGACAAGGATCGAGGTCACCACCTCTCAACCAGGTGATGTTGGCCATCTTCCGATTGGCGGAAAAGAAGAAGTGGTACCTGTCGGCAGTTCACCTTCAAGGAGTCCGCAATGTGACAGCGGACGCTCTATCCAGGTTCACACCGATAGAGTCGGAATGGTCCTTAGACGCAGGATCATTCTCCTTCATTCTGAATCAAGTCCCAGAACTGCAGATAGACCTCTTTGCGACGAAAGACAACAAGAAGTTGCCCCTGTACGTGTCCCCGTACGAGGACCCCTTAGCGGAAGCAGTGGACGCGATGTCCCTCGACTGGAACAGATTGTCCAGGATTTATCTGTTCCCTCCTCACAACCTTCTGTTGAGGGTCCTCAACAAACTGAGATCCTTCAAGGGGGTAGCGGCAATAGTGGCCCACAAGTGGCCGAACAGCGTGTGGTTCCCCCTGGCATTGGAAGTGCGGCTGAAGTTTGTACCGCTACCAGATCCAGATCTGACCCAGCGAGTCCAGAAGTCGACTGTCTGCGCTTCATTACAGAAAACCCGGACCCTGCAGCTCATGATTTTCTCTCCCTAGCGGTGAGAAAGCGTTTCGGGATTTCGAAAGCCAGCATAGACTTCCTAGAGGAATATAAGTGCAAATCTACTAGAAGGCAATATGAGTCATCTTGGACAAAATGGGTGGCCTTTGTCAAGGCGAAGAATCCGTAGGAGATCTCGACAGACTTCTGCTTATCTTTCTTCATCCACCTTCATGGTC
>NC_090741.1:10242523-10252523 GCF_036898095.1 Palaemon carinicauda
AGGGAGTATATTGCCGTGCTAGGCATTATAATACCGTGCTAGGCGGTATATTACCGTGCTAAGTGACATGTATCGTGCTATGTGGTATACTACCTTGCTATTCGGTATATACCGTTATAGGGGGTATGTGATAACCGGTATATTCATCATGATAGGCAGTATACTACTGTGCTAGGCGGTATCTACCATACTAGGCGGTATATTACCGTGCTAGATGGTGTGCTACCGTGCTAGGCGGTATATCTTACAAATCCTTGTTTGCCAACGGTAATACTTGTATAAGCAGGTGAGTAATATGATAGAGTAACGAGAGCTTTGGGTGTGGATAAAATGCTCCCTAAATCTCAATGAAGTCACTGACAGCAGGGTGACGGATTGGGTTTAAGGCGAAGGACAAAATGTCTCATCGGCTTTTACTCCCGATGCCTGGCGGTTGATATTACTAGAATTAGTATGGACAGACAGGGGTCACTTGCCTAGTTAGATAGACACCGCACATCACAGGGAACTGGTTATCCTTTGATGTTTTTAGCTAATGAATCCTCTAGGGATTTAGTCAGTCTGAAAAGAGAAAATGGCATAATGGCCCATAGTCCCTGGCGTAGCTGGGTGCTAAGAATATTCTGGTTTATAAATACTAAAGAATAATTGAAAATAGACAACTGAAATGTTAGAACCATGAATCAGATTGGGAAGTTACAGAAAGTGGAGGGTAAATTTAGGAAATATAGTTTGGATATCTTGGCCCTAAGAGAGCTGTAAACAGTATATTGTTACTAGTAAATTTGAAATCAAAGCAGTACAATATGAATATCATAGTTTGCTATGACCCAAAAAATAATTCCCCTGAAAAACGAAAGATAAATACTATTGAGAACTGCAGAGGATAGTGGATGAGATCCCCGTGAGAGATAATAAAATTGTGATTATCGACTTCAGGATTAAATTTGGAAGAAATAATCAAGAGTTAGAGAATGTGATTGGTGTCGCGGGTCTTGGCGAAATTTCGAATGAAAATGGAGCACATTTCATAAGTTTCTGTTCAGCAAACAATCATCTCATTGGAGGTCCTTTTTTTTTTCAACACAACAACATCCGCAAGTATGCATGGCTTCACCATTGGGCATTTTAAAAAATCAGATAAATCACATTGCCCTTAATAAAGAGAGAAGGAGGACTCTGAGGAATGTAAGAAGCAATAGAGGTGCCGATATTATTAGTGATCACCAGCTCCTCATTACCACACTGAAATTAAAACTCTAAGCACCCAACAGAAAGAGGGATAGATTACCTAAGTTTTATACAACTAAGCTTTTAGAAGAAGATCACAGAGAAACATTTGCAATTGAATGTAGGAATCGATTTGCATTCTTAGAAACTTTAAGAGGCGAAAAACAGAATATTAAAGAAGAATGGTGTGATATTAAGAACATATCATTCAGTTAGTGGGGAAGTCTTGGGACATGCAGTTACAAGGAGAAAAGTATGAATCAAATGATACTAGGATGCTATGAAAAGGAGGCAAAGATAGAAATCGATTGTTGAAAGTTTTCATGGAAGTAATGATAATTACAAGGTAGACCATGTTAAGTATTCCAGTATTGACATTGAGGTTAAAAGAAAAGCCAGGCATGACTGGAGAGAATATTTAGACAGTAAAGTAGATGCAACTGACAAAACTATTAATTGAGGAAGTGGCTATGGTGTAAGAATTACTCATAGAATTATTAAAGAAATCTCACCTGGGGCAAAGAAGAAGAGGCATATACCCGTCAAAAAGATAGTTGGTTTTACAATAGCAACAGAAGATGAAGGAAGACCATATTGGATGGAACACTTTAGTGAGGTTATGAATAGGAAAATAATTTAATTGTTATACCTGGAGCTGATGAAGACCTTAATGTGCCCATGAATTAATTTAGTGTGTTTGAAGTCAAAGCTATGCTAAAAAACTAGAGATGGAAAGCCCCAGGGTAGAATGGAATAACTGCTGAGTTGATACTGACCGAACATTAAGTGACTCCCAGACTACTCACAAGATAATTTTGAAGAATGTGAAGTGGAGAGGCAAAACTTGGCGAATGGGAGTTAGGAGTGTTAGTGAAAATGGCAAAAGAAAAATGGAGACCTGGCTGATTTCAATAATTACAGAGGCATAACACTTATGTCAGTTGTTATGAAAATATATAGTATGCCTACTCTAAAGAGACAGGACAGAAAGATTGATGAAAAGCTAAGAGAAGAAAAAGAAGGATTTAGAAAAGGTAGAAATTGCACTGATCAGATTTCAATTTTGAGACATGTACAATAATGCGTAGAATATAGTAATCTCCTTTTGATGGCATGTGTGGACTATGAAGAAGCCTTTGATAGTGTGCACCGGCCAATTTTGTGGAGAGTCCTGCCTTATGGAATTCCTCTTAAATATATAAATTTGATTAAGTCAGTTCATGAGCATATCAAGTGCAAAGTTTATGTTAATGGATTTTCATCAAATGAATTTCCAGTGAACACCGAAGTACTCCAAGGAAATGTGTTTTCACCTATGTTGTCTATCCTCCTCATGGATTTTTTTTAATGCGTAGAGCAGCAAGAAAAATGGCGGAGAAGGAGTGGGCTGGATTGTTGATAGGAATTTAGCAGACCTACAGTATGCTGGTGATGCTGTCCTTCTTAGCAGCACATCACAGGGTTTGCAATGCTTGCTTACTAGAATGCAAGAAATATCACACAAGGTTAGGCCGAGGATAAATAGAAAAACACAGAGATGACGAGAACGGAGTATGCAATGGAAGATGAAATATCAGTAGAAGGAGAAATAATTAAGTGAGGTAGCATTTTTTATGTATTTAGGAACTATGATCTCCAATTCAGGGTCTTTAGAAACAGAGTTTAGTGAAAGATTGAAAAAAGTAAATCAGACAAATGGCCAGGTTAAGCAAAGTTTGGAAATCAAATAGTCTGAAATTGCATATAGTGATCCGGCTATACATCAATTTAGTGATATCAGTGTCACTCTATGGACACAAGTCATGGTATGGCATTGAAACAATCTCCAATATATTTTGGTGATTTAAGAACAAAACCCTCAAAAGGATATTTAGTGTTGAATAGAAGGAGAGGATTAGAAATGAAACTATAAGAGATATTACTCGAGTACCATATGTTGATGAGAGCATGATGACGGGTAGAAGATGGTTTGGGAAAGCTCTTCACACTCCCAAGAGAGATCAGTTCCCCAAACGTTCAGATGGGTCCACAAGGCACTAGAAGAGTTGGAAGACCCAGACCTACATAGCTGAGTACTATGAAGCACAAAGTATGGGATGTTGAAAGGAGAACTATCGAATTAAAAACCCAAGAGAGAGATGACTGAAACGATCTAATCGAGGCTCTTTGCGTCAATAGGCATAGAAGGAGATAATGATGATGAATACATACTTCATTTATGTTTTCTAGATATAAGACGTTATTTTTGGTTGCAATGAACATTTTAATGATCAAAATTCTAGAGAAAGTTTATTGATCACTTATATACATGAATTAGCACATGCGAATGTTAAATAAAAGTCCTTTAAAATATTTTACTTATGTTCATCTAATTTGGTAAAAGGCAGTAAAACTTCAATACTAGTTATAAGCTAAAACAATTTTATTTTCCTCTATATATACATTGATACAAATAGTAATATATATATATATATATATATATATATATATATATATATATATATATATATATATATATATATATATATATATATATGTATATATATATATATATTTATATATATATATATATATATATATATATATATATATATATATATATATATGCATACATACTTATATGTATACACATATATGCATACATGTATATATATATATATATATATATATATATATATATATATATATATATATATATATAAATATATATATATATATATATATATATATATATATATAAATATATAAATATATATATATATATATATATATATATATATATATATATATATATATGCATATATTCATGTATATATATATATATATATATATATATATATATATATATATATGTATGTATGTATGTATGTATATCTATTTATATATATACATATATACTGTATATATATATATATATATATATATATATATATATATATATATATATATATATATACATATATGCATATTTATGTATAAATATACATATATATATATATATATATATATATATATATATATGTGTGTGTGTATATATATATATATATATATATATATATATATATATATATATGTATATATACATATACATATATATACATATTATTATTATTATTATTATTATTATTATTACTATCCAAGCTACAACCCTAGTTGGAAAAGCAAGATGCTATAAGCCCAGGGGCTCCAACAGGGAAAAATAGCTCAGTGAGGAAAGGAAATAAGGAAATAAATAAATGAAGAGAACAAATTAACAATAAATCATTCTAAAATAAGAAACAACGTCAAAACAGACGTCATATAATAAACTATCAACAACATCAAAAACAAATATGTCATAAATAAACTATAAAAAGACTATGTCTGCCTGGTCAACAAAAAAGCATTTGCTCCAACTTTGAACTTTTGAAGTTCTACTGATTCAACCACCCGATTAGGAAGATCATTCCACAACTTGGTCACAGCTGGAATAAAACTTCTAGAGTACTGCGTAGTATTGAGCCTCGTGATTGAGAAGGCCTGGCTATTAGAATTAACTGTCTGCCTAGTATTACGAACAGGATAGAATTGTCCAGGGAGATCTGAATGTAAAGGATGGTCAGAGTTGTGAAAAATCTTATGCAACATACATAATGAACTAATTGAACGACGGTGCCAGAGATTAATATCTAGATCAGGAATAAGAAATTTAATAGACCGTAAGTTTCTGTCCAACAAATTAAGATGAGAATCAGCAGCTGAACACCAGACAGGAGAACAATACTCAAAACAAGGTAGAATGAAAGAATTAAAACACTTCTTCAGAATAGATTGATCACCGAAAATCTTGAAAGACTTTCTCAATAAGCCTATTTTTTGTGAAATTGAAGAAGACACAGACCTTATATGTTTCTCAAAAGTAAATTTACTGTCGAGAATCACACCTAAAATTTTGAAAGAGTCATACATATTTAAAGAAACATTATCAATACTGAGATCCGGATGTTGAGGAACCACCGTCCTTGACCTACTTACAATCATACTTTGAGTTTTGTTAGGATTCAACTTCATACCCCATAATTTGCACCATGCACTAATTCTAGCTAAATCTCTATTAAGGGATTCACCAACCCTAGATCTACATTTAGGGGATGGAATTGATGCAAAGAGAGTAGCATCATCTGCATATGCAACAAGCTTGTTTTCTAGGCCAAACCACATGTCATGTGTATATAGTATGAAAAGTAATGGGCCAAGAACACTACCCTGTGGAACACCAGATATCACATTCCTATAATCACTATGGTGCCCATCAACAACAACTCTTTGAGATCTATTACTTAAAAAATCAATAATAATGTATATATATATATATATATATATATATATATATATATATATATATATATATATATATATATATATATATATATATATATATATATATATATAAATATATGTGTGTTTCATTCATTGCTACTCCACTGCACTACAAATGCCAAAGCCATGTCATTGCACTCTTCTCTGTTTATGTGTAATTTTGCTTACTTCCACATCTTTTTTTTTTCATTGGGTAGAATATATTCTACCTTAGTTTGTTCTCGTAACCATGTTTTGCTTTTTTTTTCATGTCTCTTATTGTGAACCTAGCACAGGCTTCATACATGATAGAGAAATTCTTTCAAAATACTGTAATTATTGTGACTGTACCCATGGGGAAAAATTGACTAAAGAGGAATATGATAAAAAAGTAGAAGAACATAAAGTAAGTGGAAAATATACGAAAAACATTCATGAACATCCTGGTCAGATGAAAGCAGCGGCAGCAAAAGTTATATGGGGCCGTTGTAGAAATGAATGAGAAGAATGGGCCTTAGGGTAAAGATCACCCGGTCATCAATGAAGAATGCTTTAATTATTTTTCAAAAAGACTTGATAAAAGGTTTCGCAATCTAAGAGAGAGGTATCTTGATAAGCGTACGGCAAAGACTGGGAAACCCAGGCTTCATAAGTACTTTGGTGGAAATGGTAAACTAAGTGGCTCTGCAATTTGTCATTTAGTTAGTTACATGAGAGCGGCAATACGAAGAGCAAGCAAACATGAAAGGCTTGCAGTAATTATTTCACGTCACCAGCAGGGATGAAAACCTGGACCACCACCTATGTCCAACAGGGGAAGACAGTTGGTGCTTCTATATGAAAGATATAGCTAATGGTATAAAGCCACGCTCACACAGTCGAATGAAAGTAATGATAAATAAACCGGAATATGTCAGAAGCCATATAAAAGAGATATATGAGTGCCTCATTTTCGATGATTTATTATTAAGATGCATCAAAGGAAGGAAGCAGAAAATCAACGAATCGTTCAATGTAAAATTATGGGCAAAATGTCCAAAGGTCAAATTTCAGGGGCTAAAAAGAGTCATCGCTGTGTTTGAAATTGCTGCAATGGAGCATAATGCTGGCTATGAAGAAAACCGCCTAGAAAAGAATGTAATAGGGACACTCCAGGTAATATAGGTTCCTTTTTTTATATCCTAATAAACTGTTTATTGAAAGTATATTTGTTTATATTGTTTATAAGATTTCTCCATATTTTTGCAAGCATACACACATGATATACACGCGCCAAATCACCCATGTATATACAAACACACATCCCAATGTTAATAATGATAATGATGATAATGATATTAAGTGATATTATATCTTCTTATTTTTTCAGGCAAAGCAGTAGACTGGAAAGAAGACAGAGGAAAAAGAAGTCGCGCACGAACTCCTTCTAAAAAAAGAAAGAAAATAATACAATTAGCAAGGGACCTAAGATATGAAGCAATCATCTAAAATCAGCAACAATGAGTGATGTGGTGCCTCATGATACCCACCCCTTAGGGAGATTAATTTCATTTTGTTTTTATTAAAGTGGGGGGACCAGATACCTTAGAAATATGACATTTGATTGAAAAAATCTAACTTAAGTAAGTTTTCATATGATCCCTTGCTGTTTTCACAGAGAATATCATTACTCAAACTTTAACACGCGAAATCTCTAAACTAGTTTTTTCATTATATGGGTCGCTTTAAAAGCCAAAGGCTTTTTTATTTGTTGTCTGATTTTTCAAAGTCAAAATCATTGAAATTTTCGATATTTTTTTCTTCAAAAGAATTGTTTGAAGTTTTAATATAATTCAAGTTTTTATTTTTTCTGAATTTAAAAAAAAATAATAAAAGTAATGATAAAGGAATATTTCCTCTTTTTTATAATCTCTGTCAATTCATTAATTGGATAGAATAACTCTTTCTGAGTAATACTTAAGGTGGTTATTAAATTTTCGTTGAAAAGTAAAAGAGCCTTTAAATTTTAAAGCAATGCATATGTATATCGTTTAAAAAAATAATCATAAAAAAAACCATTGGATAGAAATTTATGAAAAATTCTGGTGGTAACTTCCCTTTAGGTGACTTATAAATGGATAGCAAAACATAAATACTCTGGCAATATTTTAATGACCTCCACCGCCAAAGAGGCGCCTTCTTTAATCCCGTCATTTTTCTTTCCCTGGCTCTTTGATTTGTGGTTAGCTTATGTTCTTACACTTTAATAAGGCTTCAAATTTCTGACGCAAAATTTAATACTGGTAAGACAATCTGATTATCTTTTTAGAGAGTGTGACGTTTTACGTTTTATAAGATAATATTGTTTACCAAAGGTTTCGTATCCTATGCTTATCCTTTTCTTTATTTCACTGTCATGTACTGGAGAAACACTTAATGTCTGTCTTAAGTACGTATATTCCTTACTAATCTCTAGAGGCTCGTTCATAACCTATACATTATTGTTTTCTCTTGCCATTTTTATTGATCATTATCTTAGTTTTAATCATATTAATTTTCAGTCTATATTTCTGCTTTCTCTTCTCAAATCTTCTATCAACTTTTGTAATTCTTCAAATTGTTCACTTGAAACTATAGTAAATTATCTGCAAATCTCAAGCTGTTTAGGAATTCCCAATTACTGTTAATTGCAATATTTTCTGAATATAAATTCTTAAAACATTCTTTCAGGCATGCTGTAATAATTTTGACGAGATGGGATCCAATTCATCAACGCCAAATCATCACCAGCCCATCCCATCGCTGGCCCAGTACATTGCTGGCCCAACTCTTCGTCTCGAAATCTCATGGCGGTTGATTTTTAAAATTCAGTAGATATCAAAATAGCCTTATTTTCAGAATGAAAGTATTATATTTTCAGGATGGTAAAAATACATTTCAAAATCACAAACAATTGATTTCAGTTTGTGTTAAGTTCATCTTATTTTATCATTTCAAGTAGTCTGGAATATGTAACCTTCTGCTTTCCAAGTAAAAGAGTATAAAGTATTACAATGTAACTTATGAATTTCTTACCATAACAATATATACCTGAGGAAATAGATTGTACCACTTGGGGACATTACGCGAAACTTCATTAATCACTACATTTAAGTTTTCAATTGTCAATTCGTTTACTACTCCTTTCAACTTCGACATTTATCAGTGAAGAGTCATGGGTGTGAGTATTTAAGAATTTAAATACGTTTTCATTTCTTATGTGTATTCTTGCTTTGCATAAGCTCAGCAATTCTCATCTCCAAAACACAAAGTTACTGTCAGTGTTACTAAATTTATCAAAAATTAACAAATATCCATTTTGAGAAAATGTCTCTTAGCTTCTCAGACTTGAAACTGGCTCCAATATGATGGGTTTATTGGAAGAATGTAATGCCGAAAGTGTTCCATTGATTGGTTAATAACTACTAAAAAAAAAAAAAAAAAAAAATACTTTATCTGCTGTATGTTTTTTTGTTTTATAATTCCAAGTTTTCATCTGTTGAAAAAATTACCGAGTATATCTTTCTTTAGTTAAAGGTAACTCGCAGTATTTTGTGAAGTTTCGTTTGAAGTGAGATGATAAGCTAGTTTCAAGGAGTTGGAACCACGATGAGTTGGGTCAGTGATGAGCACAGCTAACAAAGAGTTTGGCTATTAATGAGTTAGGCTGGCAATAAATGTCCCATTCAGCACTTTTTAACCTTTTCTCAATCACAATTTTCTCAATATGTTTATCTTGTAGTTTTAAGATTGCTATACCCATATAGATCTCTTCAAGTTCTCCAACATAAGATTCATATATTCCCTACTTATGAAGGGCCTTCATTACTGTTCAACTTTTGACTAAATCAAAAGCTTTCTCATAATCTGTAAATGCTATGGAAACTGGTTTGCCATGCACTGTTGATTTTTTCATTTCTTGTTTTTATTACTTGGATATAGTCAGTTGAATATCCACTTCTAAACCCGGCATGCTCTCTTTATTGATTAAAGTCTAGCTCTCTTTCTTTTCTGCCTAATATGATCGTTGTACATAGTCTATCTATTACTGAGAATAAACTTATTTGATGGTAATTTTCCAGTTCTTTTGTGGTTCCCCTATTGTGAAATAAAATAGCAGAAAAGTTTCCTCAAGTGCTAGGTATAAATAATTCTTGCAAAAAGAATCCTAGTAAATCTGCAAGGCATTAATAAGGAAACACTCCTTTTATTATTATTATTATTATTATTATTATTATTATTATTATTATTATTATTATTATTATTATTATTGTTGTTGATATTATTATTATTGTTATTGTTATTATTATTATTATTATTATTATTATTATTATTATTATTATAATTATTATTATTATTATTATTATTACTAGCTAATCTACAATCCTAGTTGGAAAAGCAGGATGCTATAAGC
>NC_090741.1:10257523-10265023 GCF_036898095.1 Palaemon carinicauda
TCACACCATTGTACAATTGTATAAGAATTTGTTACATAAAAAGTCATACATATGAAATGTATTTGTCTAAAATCGGAGCAGGAGAAGAAGAAAAAATGGGAAATTCATACGATCGGACTAAATTTTAGTGTTTCCTTTGACATTGCTCTCTAACTTGAACAAATGGGAATATTGAATTTTTAAGTGCTATATTATAAGAATATATCTGATGTTCCTCAGGGTAGTGTTCTCGAACCATTATTTTTTTTCGGTATATATATATATATATATATATATATATATATATATATATATATATATATATATATATATACATATATTTATATATATATATATATATATATATATATATATATATATATATATACATACATGTATATAAATAAATATATATATATATATATATATATATATATATATATATTTATATATATATGTATATATATATATATGTATATATATACATACATATATATATATATATATATATATATATATATATATATATATATGTACGTATATATATAAGCACATACAAACACACACACAAACATATATATTTATATATATATATATATATATATATATATATATATATATATATATATATATATATATATATATATATATATATATAAGCACATACAAACACACACACACACACACACACACATATATATATATATATATATATATATATATATATATATATATATATATATATATATATATATATATATAAGCACGTACAAACACACACACACACACACACATATATATATATATATATATATATATATATATATATATATATACATATATATATATATATATATATATATATATATATATATATATATATATATATATGTGTGTGTGTGTGTGTGTGTGTGTGTGTGTGTATATAGATACAGATACACAAACACACACACACACACACACATATATATATATATATATATATATATATATATATATATATATATATATATATGTATATTATATATATATATATATATATATATATATATATATATATATATAAATATATATATATTTATATATATATATATATATATATATATATATATATATATATATATATATATATATATATATATTTATATATATATATATATATATATATATATATATATATATATATATATATATATATATATATATATATATATATATACATATATTGTACCAACCGTGTGTCACACAATTGTACATAATTCCTTTTGTATATATTATGCTTGTATCTTCGCTCTTCCCTCGCACTAAAACGAACATGAAAATTCTTGTCTGGTTTTTCCTCTGTAATATTGTCTGTCTTGTGAACTTGTTATGTCCTGTTGACTTGAGGTTTTGTATATAAGGAGAATATTCTACAATAATATAACTCAGTCGTTTCCAACCTGCCTTTGAGTTCACAGCCATACTCGGCGCCGTCACATTGGTGACCCCGGAAGATGACTCGCTCCCACTGCCTTCCACCCCCACCTCCCTTGCCCCTCCATCGTTGGTACTATGACGGAGACGGACTCTACTACAGCAGTTGGCGCCGCGGCCGCCCCATTGAAACTCTCACCGTTGGCCAGAAGAGAAGCGTTTGCTTGGTTTCAACGCGCTAAAGTCCACTTTCGTATCAGGGGCGTGACTCACTCAACCACCAAAGCGGATTATGTTCTCGGGGCGATACCCGAGGACACCTTCCCAGAAATATCCGACTGGCTTTGTGAACAAGGAGATACCCCAATAGCGTATGACGCCCTCAAAACATACCTTCTGCAGCAGTACTCGCCGTCGCCAGCCGCCCGTATAGCACAGCTTTTTCAGCTCTCGCAACAACCGTTAGGGGACCAAAGGGCTTCGCTTGCCCTCAGGGAAATGACCAGTATCGCTCGCCTTCAACCTGCCGCAGACGGCTCTCCTCGTGAGGTGAACCTACTCCGTGCCCTTTGGATACGCCGTTTACCTGAACCTGTACGCGCTGCCATACCCGATGTCGATAGTTTACCCATAAAGGACTTGATGACCAAAGCCGACGCCCTTATGGACAGCCACTTCAAGACCTCCATCAACGCCTCCACCCCTGACGACGAGGATGCCTATTCGACGTCAACCGAAGCTGACATGAATGCCGTAGGACATACACGCCTACTCCGTAACGTGCCGAAGCGGCGACAAAGCCGCCCACCAGTCACCAATCGCTCACGCCCCAACGAACGACTTCTACAGCCACTTACTACCTCCCATCCACAGCAGTTTTGCTACTACCACTTCAGATTTGGGGCAACCGCGAAGAAATGTACCAAAGATTGTCAGTGGCCAAAAAACGTGTTAGTAGGCCATCGCTTGTGGCGGTGGCCTCCCATGTTTCTAATCTTTTTTTTTTACAGGATGCAGGAACGGGCGTGCGATTTTTGGTAGACACGGGTGCTTGTCGTTCTCTTTTGCCAAGGAAACTCTTCAAGGCACAACGTAGTCTGTCTACATCTGCCAACATCCGCTTGGTAGCTGCCAACGGATCTGCGATACCCACCTATGGTTACGAGAACCTCACATTATCGTTCGGAAACGGTAAATTCAATTGGAAGTTTCTCGTTGCTGACGTCACAATGCCAATCCTCGGTGCGGATTTCCTCTCTCATTTCCACCTTTTGGTCGATGTCGCCAACCGACGATTGGTCAACGCCGACTCGTACTTGTCGACACCTCTTCAACCCGCCCCATCTAACCTCGCTCTCCACATCAGCTCACCCACGGATGCCTACGCCCACTTCCTCACGTTGTACCCGGAAGTTTTCCGTCCAGAACTTCGCCAAACGCCCACGGTTTGTGCCAAGCACGGTATTTATCACCATATCAAGACGACGGGACCCCCAGTCTTCGCAAAATTCAGACGTCTGGCACCGGAACGATTGGCAGCCGCCAAACAGACGTTCGCCGAAATGGAGAAAATGGGCCTTTGCCAAAAGGCCTCCAGCCCATGGTCGTCACCCTTACACATCGTTCTGAAGAAAGACGGTTCCCTCCGTCTGTGCGGGGATTACAGGCGCCTGAACATGCAAACAGAACCGGATCACTATCCCCTCTCAAACATTGCCGATGTGACCTCCTACCTGCACAAAGCAAAGGTTTTCTCTAAGCTTGACTTCCTGAAGGGGTATCATCAGGTGCCTATGAACCCAGAAGACATCCCCAAGACTGCCATTACCACTCCGTTTGGCACATACACCTTCAATTACTCCTGTTTTGGCCTTCGTAATGCTGGGGCAACGTTTCAACGTCTCATGGATGGCATCTTAGGGGACCTCCCTTTCTGTGTATGTTATGTGGACGACATACTTGTGTTCTCCTCCTCAAAAGAGGAACACCTCCGTCACCTGCGCATCGTGCTCGACCGCCTGCAACAAAATGGCCTTGTAGTCCGGTACGACAAGTGTACCTTTGGCGCCAATGAAGGGTTGTTCTTAGGGCATCGTATCACTCCTGAAGGAGTCCATCCCCTCCCTGAGAAGGTAGCAGCCGTTCAGAATTTCCCCGCACCCTCGACCGTCAAAGCTCTGCAGGAATTCTTGGGCATGATCAACTATTATCACCGTTTTCTGCCAGCCATTGCCGCAACTCTTGCTCCCCACTACGCCTCCCTCAAGGGCAAGCCAAAGGACCTGAAGTGGGGTCCCCTTCAAGAAGCAGCCTTCTGCAATGCAAAGAAGGCCCTATCAACTGCTGCGGCTCTCACTTTTCCTATCCCACACGCCCCTCTCCTTCTCTCCACCGATGCCAGCGACGTCACTATTGGTGCAGTACTCGAGCAGGTGGTCAAAGGCTTGCCCCGCCCATTGGCCTTCTTCAGCAGAAAACTGTCCAAGGCAGAATCCGGTTATTCTACCTTCGATCGAGAATTGCTGGCGGTTCACTTGGCTGTCCGTCACTTTCGCCATTTCTTAGAAGGTACGCCCTTCGTCATTCGCACAGACCACATGCCTCTGGTGCACGCCTTCACTCGACAGTCTGACGCCTGGTCCGCCCGTCAACGCCGACATCTTTCCGCCGTGGCTGAATACAATTGCACCCTCCAATACGTCCCTGGGAAAATGAATCCCGTTGCCGATGCCTGTCAAGAAACACGTTGGCTGCCGTTCAACTGGGATTCGATTACAACGCCCTGGCTGAAGCCCAACGACAGGATCCAGAGTATCAAGCTTGTATGACATCCTGCACGTCCCTCCGTTGGGAAGATTTTCCCCTCGAAGACTCCAACACCACCCTCCTCTCTGACGTCAGTACTGGTAGACCGCGACCTTGGATTCCTGCTCCCATGCGCCGACAGGTGTTTGATTTCATCCACGGCCTTTCACATCCCTCGTGCCGTTCTAGTGCACAGCTGCTGAAGGCAAAGTTCATTTGGCACGGCATTTCTAAGGATGCTAAGGATTGGGTCCGCGCCTGTACTTCTTGCCAAACTTCCAAAGTACATCGACGCACGGATTCAGGAGTGGGCACCTTTCCTCAACCACAGCGTCGTTTCGCACACATTCACGTCGACGTTGTAGGCCCTCTACCCACATCACAAGGACATCGTTACCTGTTTACCGTCATCGACCGCTCCACTCGTTGGCCTGAAGCCATTCCCATGGAAACTGCAACGTCCGCCTCATGTACATCTGCCTTACTCTCTGGATGGATTTCAAGATTCGGTATCCCTGAGCTTATTACTTCTGACAGGGGAACCACCTTCACCTCTCAATTGTGGACGTCATTAGCGAATCTCCTGGGCATCACCCTACATCAGACAACGGCCTACAACCCCGCTGCCAATGGAATGGTTGAACGTTTTCATCGCACCCTCAAAGCAGCTTTGATGTCCCGCTGCAAGGATTGCAACTGGTTTACTCAGCTTCCCTGGGTCCTCCTTGGACTAAGGACCACTCCTATAGACGCCCTCGACGTCTCGGCAGCTGAAATGGTGTATGGCGATCCGTTGGTCGTCCCTGCCGAATTTTTTCCTTCCACAACCTCCCCCGACGATCTCCAGCGCATACGTCACGTCGTGGGAAAATTTACTCCGTGCCGCCAGACTTACAAGCCCCCAGCGAAGCATCACATACCAACGGACTTGCACTCTGCAACGAACGTCTTCCTGCGCAACGACACCAGCAAGCCACCACTAACGCCCCCTTACACGGGCCCTTTCCTTGTGATCCGACGCAGTCCGAAAGCATTCCTCCTAAACATTCGGGGCAAAGAAGACTGGGTCTTCATTGATAGTCTAAAACCTGCTTATCTACTGCCAGATGACCCGCCTACAGTTCGCCTCTGTAGATCAGGGTGCCCTATTTAACATGTACAGTATGTCATATTTAGGGGGGGAGCCATGTACCAACTGTGTGTCACACAATTGTACATAATTCCTTTTGTATATATTATGCTTGTATCTTCGCTCTTCCCTCGCACTAAAACGAACATGAAAATTCATGTCTGGTTTTTCTTCTGTAATATTTTCTGTCTTGTGAACTTGTTATGTCCTGTTGCCTTGAGGTTTTGTATATAAGGAGAATGTTCTACAATAATATAACTCAGTCGTTTCCAACCTGCCTTTGAGTTCACAGCCTTACTCGGCGCCGTCACAATATATATATATATATATATATATATATATATATATATATATATATATATATATATATATATATATATATATATATGTGTGTGTGTGTGTGTATGTGTGTTAAAAAAGAAAGGTTATTGCATACGCAGATAAGGCTACTCTCTTTTTATCTCCAGAAGTTTGACATATGACTGCAGAATTCCTTAATAGAGACATAGGCGGAATAAGTATATGGTGCACATTTTGGGCCATGAAGTTAAACACTAACAAAACTCAAAATATGATATTAGATAGGCCGAGGACAGTGACTACTCAATTTTTAGATCTTTTCATTGACGATGTCTCTTGTACTATATGTAACGCATTTAAAATTTATGCCTGATTCTTGATTACAAATTCCTATCTTGAGAAAGACAATCAATATTTTTGTCTTTAAATTGCACAATATAGTAGAATATTGAAATGTTTTCATCATTTCATTTTATCTTCTTTCGAGTATTGTTCTCTTGTCATATAATGGCCTACTGATTTTCATAATAATTTGTTGGATTAAAAAAAAAAATTGGACTGATAATTTTCTTATTCCAACCTCGGAACCGTTTTTTTTTCTTTTTTTATGCATGTTGTATAAGATATTTCATACCATTTTCTGTGCACCATTAGCATTCAGGTCTTCCCAAACTAAACCATCCTCTACGCGGTACTTTGTATACAGATAGTTTTAACAGGCTTGTCATCTCCGCCATAAAACAGCATACTATACAGTACTCTAAAAGCTCTGTTTCAACTGTGACCAAATTGTGAAAGGGTCTTCCTAATGAGGCAGTTGAATTAGAAGTTGGAACATATTGTATTTTTTTCCTAATTAGCTTTTGACATAGGTCTTGATTTATAGTTACTATATGCCAGATTCATTTTAACATTGCTACTGATCTTAAAATATTTCATATATCTATTTATTCCAAATATATAAATTTAGTTTATTTGTTATTCCCTTATATAATAAATCACCAGCTCCAATCACCTTCAAAACACAGTACCTTCTCTTAATTCTTCAATGACTGCCCAGTGTGAATGATCTTATTTGTCTTTCATTTCAGGCATTTCTTATTCAAGATATTAGTTATATATTTACATATAAGTTTAACATTAGATGATAGGTTATTTCATTAAGCTGACAAATTATGGAAACTGGGTATGTTATTGTCGATGTTGAAGCTAAAGATAAAGTATGGTATCATTCCTTCATTGCATTATCATCTTTACTACTATTTGTTTTGCTACATGTAGTAATTATTTTAAAGGATAAATGAATTATGTTCCCTTTACTTCTATAAATTCCCATTAGATGTACAAATAAAACTCCTAAAATTATTCACGATTTATTTACAAAATGCAGTCATGCCTAAAACATAGCCAACACGCTCGTACGGCCTAAGAAGAAGAAAAAAAATTTATATCGGATGATCCGTTGGTTTGATGGAGAGTTTAGCACAAAATTCTTATTTTAACAAAAATAGTTATATAGAGACTGTTTACATACAATCTCTTTCTTTCTCTCTCTCTTGGTGACATAGTGAATAGTTAATGGAAATGTTCAAAAGTCTGAATGACATTACAAGTATTTTAATCATGTTACGCTAAATACAAATCAGACCATAAACATTGGATTTAAACTAGAAACTGAATGATTACCTATTCAGGCTATAGTAAATATGGCCACGGGTTTTCTCTTGACTGTATAAAGTTGCAAGTCGTAAGACAAATGCAGTTTTGCAACCACGGGGGCAATTCCAAATCCTGCTAACCATTCTTGACTGTTATGGGTTTCAGAGCCGATGGAACAAGGTGAATGGGTGTCTGGTGGATGGGCGGGGCAA
>NC_090741.1:10270023-10282523 GCF_036898095.1 Palaemon carinicauda
ACTACCTTGTGTAGTTGTTGGCCGGCAGCCATTGCCGGCCAACATTGGCTGTTACCGGCCGGCAGTTGCTGCCGACCGGCACAGGCATTTGAACCAGAGTGCTGTCGCCCTATAGCTGTTAAGTAGTATACTTTAAAGCTAGTTGTGGTGTGTGCCGGCCGGCAAAGGCAGGCCGGCACACATCCCCCTATACTGTACTAGTATTCTTCAGTATAACATATACAGTAAGAAGAAAACTATGGTAAGGGTTTTGGTACAGCACTGTGTCTTCTAACACTATTGTGTTTTCTTGCACATCCCTTTGCTGTTGTCCTCTGATAGGAAGCTGAGTTCTTTCCTGTCTATTATCCAGGATTTTAAAATCATTGCTTAGGTGTGAGCTCCACCTGTTTCCTCTGGAAACCTTGCATTGGTTACTCTAGAAGAGATAAACCATTTTGATTTTATTATCTGGAAGGCTGCAACAATGGGTTGTGAGGGAAACACAAGTGTGTGTCTTTCCTTTATGAATTGTTATGCTATACTATGCATATCCAGTATTACATAGTTCACTTGATACTCATGGAAATTTCTTCTCTTTACAGGAGGACCCTCCGAAGTGCGGAAATGTTTTCTGCAACGTCCGCAGCAAGAACCTCTGCGGACATGAGTGTTGTAGGAGACACGCAGCATGCGCTGTCTCCAAGGATGATCTCCTGTATTGGGACCCTCAGGAATGTACTGTATGCACTAACCTGATTACTGAGGCTTTTGATTCCCCTAGAACGGCGGAATCAAGGGATATAGCAAGGGAGAAGCTTCGTACTTGGGTAAGGGGCTTCAAGAAGAACACCTCTGGCCCTTATCTTCCAAGTGAGAAGATGAAGGCGTATCTTTTTCCCCAGGCATCAGCTGATGCCGGAGCCTATCCCCTCAACATCGGCTGGTCTCCCAGTAGAACTGGGACAGGCCCTCTCTTCGATTGTTGGAATGATCCAACAAATGCAGAAGGAGAATCAGGAGAAGGCGGCTGCTATGGAACTGCGTATGCAGTCCCTGGCAGAATCACGTGGGCCCCGGAAAAGGCTCAATGTGAAAGACCTTCCCTTATGCTCAGATGCTAACCCATGGAGGTATGCTGAGCACATGCCGATGACGACTGGAAAGATCGTCATCTCGGATAAGCTGGGTTCAGTTCCCCTAGAGGAGGTGGAATTCTGGCCCAGCACGGCATCATATCCGGACTGCTATGTCCGGCTGAGAAAAGAACCAGCTTCAAGGGAGGAGACAGAGCCGAAGGAGGTCATAATTATGGACCACGCTAAGGCTCAAGCCCTACTTTCATCCTCGATGAAAGAGAGGGGCTTCTCTAACTCGAAGGTAGCTGCATTGAGCAAGAAGCTCCCTTCTTTTGTGTCCTCTCCTGCTAGAGCCTTCCCCTTTCTACAGAAAGGGTTTGCGGCTGTCCTAAAGGCAGTCGAGGCCGGCAAGCCTTGCCCCTCCCTGGAGGAGTGTAAACCCTTGTCGCTGGCCCTGCCTATGGACCACAAAGACTGGAAGGATGTCCATCTGACATTCTCAGTGGGAAAGTTGGAGGCTGATATTGCCGGACGGCAATTCGGCGAGGACCTCCCCAAGCTGTTCGACTCTCTTTTACGAAGAGAGTTCGAGACAAAAGAAAGACTGGCTGCCTCAATGTCTCATCAGACTACTCTTGAGACGATGGCAAGTGACCCCAAGGTCCATGAAATGTTCATGGTAGTGGCTAAGTCTCACCTAGCCACAGTGACGAAGGACCTTTATGGCTTCGTCAAGGCAAGGAGAGCTTGCAGGGAGTTCGTGTTCACCGGGGCTACGGTGAGACACGAGCCAAGGAAGTTAATCTCCTCCAACATTTGGGGAAAAGACCTTTTCCCTACTGATGTGGTCAAAGAAGTTGTTGATAAGGCCGCCGTGGAGAATAGAAACCTTCTCCAGAAGTGGGGCCTGGCTATCAAAAGAAAGTCTTCCCCGGATGAGGGTCCTCAACCAAAGAGGAAGAATATGAGGACTAGGCTACCGTCTCGGCCAGCCAAGCCTTTTAGACAGCAACAGCAACTGCAATTGCTATTGCCTCCAGTGCCCCAGATGGTGGCACAAACCCCGACTACTTTTCAGTGGGTACCCCAGGCTGTGCCAGGTCAGTCAACCACATTCACCCCAACGTTCGAAGGACAGTCTTCTTCCTTTCGTGCAAAACCTAGAGGAGCAGCCAGAGGCTCGTCTAGGCGCCCCTCAAGGGGAAGGGGATTCAGAGGTGGTCGTGGTCAGGAAGGCAAGACCTCAGGACGGCAGTCCAAGTGAAACGATACCGGTAGGAGGGAGACTGATGAAATTTTGGGATCGCTGGACCTTCGATCCCTGGGCCCAAAGCCTACTCAAGAATGGACTGGGCTGGAGCTGGTACAGCACTCCACCCCCGTGCCTTCAGTTTTTCCAACACTCCACCCCCGTTCTGGAGGAGTACGTTCAAGAACTGTTGGAGAAAAAGGTGATCCGAAAGGTGAAGTCCATCAAATTCCAAGGGAGGCTGTTTTGTGTTCCCAAGAAAGACTCGGAAAAGCTCAGAGTCATTCTGGACTTGTCGCCACTCAACAAGTTCATAGTGAATTGCAAATTCAAGATGCTAACACTGCAACACATAAGGACCTTACTGCCCAAGAGGGCATACTCAGTCTCTATAGACTTGTCAGACGCCTACCTAGGGTTCAGGCTACAACGGAGACTGTACGCCTTCAGAGCCATGCCATTCGGGCTAAACATAGCCCCAAGAATTTTCACGAAGCTTGCGAGCGCAGCTTTCAAACAATTACGCCTAAAGGGAATTCAGGTAGTAGCCTACCTGGACGACTGGCTGGTGTGGGCAGCATCCGAGACCGAATGCTTGCAAGCTTCCAGTCAGGTGATCCAGTTCCTAGAGTACCTAGGCTTCAAGATCAACAGAAAAAAGTCTCGACTTTCTCCATCCCAAAAGTTCCAGTGGCTGGGAATCCACTGGGACCTTTTGTCACACAGTTTCTCCATCCCGACGAAGAAAAGGAAGGAGATAGCGGGCTCTGTCAAGAGACTTCTAGATTCCGAAAGGATATCAAGACGCGAACAGGAGAGGGTACTAGGCTCTCTCCAGTTTGCTTCAGTGACAGACCCAATGCTAAGAGCACAGCTAAAGGATGCAACTGGAGTTTGGAGAAGGTATGCATCAAACGTGCGAAGAGATCTGAGAAGACCAGTGCCGCCTTGGCTACGTACTCTTCTCAGGCCTTGGTCCCAAGCCAGACATCTAAAGAAGTCGGTTCTTCTTCAGCCACCTCCCCCGTCGATGACGATTCACTCAGACGCCTCAAAGGAGGGATGGGGAGGTCACTCTCATCGGAAAAAAGTCCAGGGGACTTGGTCCAAGCTATTCAGGACCTTTCATATAAACTTTCTAGAAGCTATGGCAGTGCTCCTTACCTTAAAGAAAGTCTCCCCGCGTCACTCGATCCACATAAGATTGGTGATGGACAGCGAGGTGGTTGTGAGATGCTTGAATCGACAAGGGTCGAGGTCACCACCTCTCAACCAGGTGATGTTAGCCATTTTCCGATTGGCGGAAAAGAAGAAGTGGTACCTGTCGGCAGTTCACCTTCAAGGAGTCCGCAATGTGACAGCGGACGCTCTATCCAGGTTCACACCGATAGAGTCGGAATGGTCCATAGACGCAGGATCATTCTCCTTCATTCTGAATCAAGTCCCAGAACTGCAGATAGACCTCTTTGCGACGAAAGACAACAAGAAGTTGCCCCTGTACGTGTCCCCGTACGAGGACCCCTTAGCGGAAGCAGTGGACGCGATGTCCCTCGACTGGAACAGATGGTCCAGGATTTATCTGTTCCCTCCTCACAACCTTCTGTTGAGGGTCCTCAACAAACTGAGATCCTTCAAGGGGGTAGCGGCAATAGTGGCCCACAAGTGGCCGAACAGTATGTGGTTCCCCTTGGCGTTGGAACTACAGATGAAGTTTGTGCCGCTACCACATCCAGTTCTGACCCAGCGAGTCCAGAAGTCGACTGTCTGCGCTTCATTACAGAAAACCCGGACCCTGCAGCTCGCCCTTGCGGTGAGAAAGCGTTTCGGGATTTCGAAAGCCAGCATAGACTTCCTAGAGGAATATAAGTGCAAATCGACTAGAAGGCAATATGAGTCATCTTGGAGAAAATGGGTGGCCTTTGTAAAGGCAAAGAATCCGCAGGAGATCTCAACAGACTTCTGCTTATCTTTCTTCATCCACCTCCATGGCCAAGGGTTGGCAGCTAACACGATTTCAGTGTGTAAATCTGCTTTGATGAGACCCATTTTATTTGCCTTCCAGATCGACCTAGGTAACGAGATCTTTAATAAAGTTCCGAAAGCCTGCGCTAGGCTCAGACCTTCAGCACCTCCAAAGCCCATCTCATGGTCTTTAGACAAAGTTCTTCATTTCGCCTCCCTGTTGAGCAATGAAGAATGTGCGTTAAAGGATTTGACGCAAAAAGTTATTTTCCTATTTGCACTCGCGTCCGGGGCCAGGGTTAGTGAGATCGTAGCCCTCTCGAGAGAGGCAGGTCGTGTTCAGTTCCTGGATGGGGGGGATCTGAACCTGTTTCCGGATCCTACGTTTCTCGCCAAGAATGAGTTACCCACCAACAGGTGGGGTCCCTGGAGAATCTGCCCTCTGAAAGAAGATGCATCTCTATGTCCAGTAGAATGCCTAAAGGTCTATCTTCGTAGAACTTCAGACTTCAAGGGTGGTCAACTATTCAGGGGAGAAACATCAGGCTCAAATTTATCTCTGAATCAACTCAGAGCGAAAATCACATATTTTATTAGCAGAGCGGATCCTGACAGTACACCCGCAGGTCACGATCCGAGGAAAGTTGCCTCATCCCTAAATTTCTTTAATTGTATGGATTTTGAACATCTCCGTTCATACACGGGCTGGAAGTCTTCCAGGGTGTTCTTTCGCCACTATGCGAAGCAAGTAGAGGAACTTAAGAGATCTGTGGTAGCAGTGGGTCGTGTAGTTAACCCTACTGTTTAACTCTGCGAGGAACATTGGTCTTAATTGGGACGATTAAGTCCAGGGTGAGTGTGTAGGTACATACTGTACTACAAACTAAATGAGGGCACCAAGTGCCTACATAGACTGTTCCTTCTTTCAAAGGTGAACCTAGCATAAGTACAGACATGTGTGCCGAGCGTTTCTAACGCTAATGTGATTGATTTGTAATACAGACTTTTATGACTTGATACCTCGGTATCTTATTAAAGTGGCGTTTAATGGTTTTTCTTTCAGATAAACAAGTTCTGTTTACTATCATACTTATGCTTAAAGTTTTGGGTTATCCTCTTATATATATATATATATATATATATATATATATATATATATATATATATATATATATATATATATATATATATATATATATATATATATATATTTGTTGTTAACCTGTCTGTTTATTGTCTGTCAATAAACTTGTTCTTGAGAACCTTGCGTCTCTTTCACCTGTGTCAATTTATTGGTATAATTGAGCATTTAATTCTATGTATCTTATCTGGGATAATTCTGATAGAATTGTTCTGTTATGCAAGCTATGTTGCATTGGTTTATGTAGTCCCCTAATGGGAGGACTCCGTCCCATAAAGGGACGAGGGCGGTTTTATTAGTTTCTTCCTATGCGGATATAAACCTTTGTCCAATACAAGTATTGTGCGGATTACTGGTCAATATATATTGACGCAGTGGTTCTATACAAACTATGCTTTACTTAATATAGGGCGAGACCACTATATTAGCTTGCCTGGTATTCATACATAGATATATGTACTCTTCGAGACTTTCCAGAGTCTAGTAGGACTCTTCCCTGTAGGGGGCAGGAAGCTCTAACATAGTTTATAGTTAGTTGAAAAGATGTATAACGGTAACATCTTAGGTCTCTAGGTCTAGTCCACCGGGAAAAAATTACCTCCGGGGAGTACGGCACGTTCTGAGAATCCACAGATACAGTAATGCTCTGGTACACTTCCATCAGGACGACATGGCTTGAGCCCAAAAAACGGATTTTGAGCGAAGCGAAAAATCTGTTTTTGGGTGAGATGGCCATGTCGTCCTGATGGACCCGCCCTTGCCTTTCTAAGAAAGGGCTGTAGGACCCCTCCCTACATACAGTATCTGTAGCACCTCGTGTACGCTACAAGGAATACAGATGGCGCCAGGATTGGCGCCAGGCACGCATACGAATCGGGGGATAGGGAAGCCTTGGGAGCGGCTCCCCTTTTTCTTTCCCGAATTCGTATCTCGCCAATCACCTCCTACGAGACGAAATCTCTGTCCAGGATGTAGATTGCCATGTGGCGTGTCTAGAATACGTCCTCTGATATGTCGCGATATCCCTTTCACGAGGGATACTCGCTCCAGGAGTTAGAATTCTGGTACCTTAAGGTAAATTCTCTGGGAATATCGCCGTAGTTGTAATATACCCTAGGAAGCTACCCTATAAGAACTTCCATCAGGACGACATGGCCATCTCACCCAAAAACAGATTTTTCGCTTCGCTCAAAATCCGTTATATATATATGTGTGTGTGTGTGTGTGTGTGTGTATCTGTAATACATTAGATATTACTTGTTTAAAACACATGACCTACAGGTAATTGTGGAAGCAAGAGAAGTGTGAGAAATGCCATAGTCATATTCTAAGCGGGATGCGAATGCCAAACCTCAGCAATGTAACATTTTTTATGAAGAGTAAACACAACCAAGCCCCGTGAGAAAAAAGTTTTCTGTGAGAACGGAATGAGTACCTTCCGGTATTAATGTTGTGTTTACTATAAATCCATTAGTGCTGAGATAACTATATAAACTTTAGCATGATATTGGATATTTGTATCAGTTCACTTTAAGATGTCATACGGAATGGTCATCCGACCAAACCAGCTATACTCCTGTGATGAAGATGTTAACACTGTTCTTGAAGAATAAACTATGCTAAAGTTAACTTACTTAGACTTTACTTTAAGATGTAACATACTAAATCTAATCTATAACACATTTAAGATGACATTTGAAGCGAACCCAAATGTGTGTTAACAACAGTAGCACACCAATAAATGGTGCCAGCGGTAAAACTCTAAGAACCAGAGAAAGATCTTCAAGAACCAGCGGTAAAACTCTAAGAACCTGAGAAAGATCTTCAAGAACCTGCGAATAAGACTCTAAGAACCAGAGAAAGATTGTCAAGAACCAGCGAATAAAACTCTAAGAACCAGAGAAAGATCTTCAAGAAATCAACAGTAATGAATCTACAATTTTGACTAAGTATCATAGTCCACCAAAGAAATGAAACATTTAATACCAACAAATGAATGTTATACAAACTGAGGAACTGGATCTTCAATCAACATCCTAAGAAAACCAAGGTCTGACATTCAACGTTTACAAAACATTGAAGAAACATATCCAGGAAGCACTACATTCAACGGAAATCGGACCGAAAACACTCACCCAAACATCAATAGGAAGGAACAATCCAGTGCGAGAGAGAGAGGAAATGACGACATCATACTTCGCCATATAAACCGAAGCTAAGTATAATTTTCTTATTCATTTCAGTATTGAGCAGTGAAGTGTAGTTATCACAAGTCGATCGTCAATTATTACTGGGGTGAGTAGTTTGCTAATCTTCAATTTCCTTTCATTAAAGGAAACTGTGTTCAACTTCGAATTCTCATCTAGAATTTTTTTTTCTCTCTGTGCTAATTCCGTTTTTTTTCAGAAGTTCTTGGGAAATATCTTTGTATTCCGGTTTCTTTCAGAAGTTCTCGGGAAATATCTTTGTATTAGTATCATTGTTTTGGGGGATTTTGTTATAATCTTTATCATTTAGTGCTTATGCGTTTACGCAGTGGACGTCTGTATTCATATAGATATTTTGATATGATTGTAACGTGTCGTAGAGATAGAAAAAGAAATAACGTAAACAAGACACCCCCTGTGAGCCCCACCCCTGGACCGAGTAACTCAACCCCAGGACATGGTAACCCCCCTCCTATTGTGACAATAGTAAATGCTCGCTCTGCAATCCTTCCTTTTCAGGGTCGGGTTAATGGGTTCTTGCCTCAGAATATGGAGTCATGGATTTCATCCATCGATGCCCATTTAAATGCTAAACAAATCATAGACACGTTTGTACAATTACAAGAAGCTGAAAGTTTTGTAGACTTTTCTAAAGGAGATGCGATTGCATATTTCAGGGGTGTTTCATTTCAAGAAGCAGTTACCTGGGATGATTTCAAAGTTAGGCTACGTGAGGTCTATGGAGGTGAAGAAGCCTTAGATGTAGTTTTAACATTAAGAAATACACTTAATCAAGCCACTATGACTCGGCTTAATGTTATTGAGAGAGCAGCTCTCATAGCCGATAGGCTTAATGAATATCAAGATATTTTAGGTAATTCCACTTGGGTTACTAGAGATAACATTTCCGTCAAAGATTTCTTACGATTAATGTATTTAACTTGCATGAAACTTATGTTGCCTGAAGCTTTAGTGCGGTGTTTTGATAAAAAGTTAACGCCAGCAAGTACGGAATTGGATGTATATAAACAGATAAAGAAACACATGTCTAATTGTCCTGATCTTGATCCCGTGTTAAACCAAGTTTTTTGCAAAAAATTAAACAAAGCCACAACAAGTAAATGTAGTTAATAATAGTCAAGTTGCAGGAATGACGTGTTATAATTGCAAACGTCAAGGTCACTTGATTGCGGACTACAGAACGAGATTCGGTTCGTTACATAATAGTTCGACTCATTCATATAGTCAGTGCTACTCGTGTAAGACACAACAGAATCCTAGAAATACACAGTCAATTCCACAGTCAGTTCCATATGGAAATAAAAAGAAAAATCCTCATTTCAATAAAAAGAAACAACCAAACATCAATGTAGTTCAGAATCCAAAACAAACAAATATTTCTTCGAATAACGCTGATCCTGGGTCGTCAAACCAGACCTCGCAAGGTCAGACTAATTTTCAGAATGTGCAGAGCAAAGCAAATACCACATAATTAACTCAAGTGGGGAAGAGAGTGATGATGGGTCAAGGTCATTCATGTTAACATCAGTAGTATTGAATAATCAATTTAATGTTTTATCAGATCATTGTGAGGCAATAGATTTTCCTATGAAACACACGGCCGAATTAAATAAATCAGTGCATGCTCCCGTAGATTTGCAACGAATTCGTACAATAATAAGCCAAAATGAGTTACGACCAACATTATATGCTGTAAATTTAGAACACAGATCATTTACATTATTTTTTGACTCTGGTAGTCCATGTAATATCATGGATTTGAGGACACATCATTTGTTGTTTTCGAACTTCCCAATAGAAAAATCCGGAGTAAGACTCTCGGGTATAGGAAATAATAAATTAAATGTAATAGGCGTAACTCATGTTCATTTCAAGGTCGGTAAGCGCACGTTTGCCGATACATTTGTTATTGTACAAAACATTGATATGTATCCAGCTGTAATTATAGGATACCCATCTATGGGCAATCAAAACATTATCTTAGCCCCTGCCAAGCACGGTGTGTATATCAAAGGAAAATTCTATAAGTCTTCTAATACCTTAAAATCAGTTTTGGATAAAAAGGAGACGACAAATAAAACAGTGACGTACGTTGAAGAACCAATAACTTCTCTCACTAATAAAGAAATAATATACGCGACCCAACAGAGTTCTCGTTCACCCGTAATATCATCTTGCACGCAATATATCAAGCCGAACATACCTTCGAATTTAATAGTGCAAGTAAAGAAAACATTACCGGGATCTGATATATTAATCCTTTCTGACACTTTGAAAACTAACGGATTGTCTGTAACACAAGCTATTTATAGAGTAGGCTCACATCAACAATGTAATATTGAAGTCTGTAATCATTTAAATACCACTTTAGTAATTCACAAAAATCAACATATCTTGGATGTAGAAGTTTATAAACATCGTATTCTTACCGTTGCTGAAATCAATCACACTCAATCAGTTGCGGATGAATCCCTTTTGCAATCTATTAAAATAAAATCAATAAAGACATTCAAGACAAAGAAAGTTAGCAGAAAATACTTGGACTTTTAACTGAATATCATGATGTTTTTTCCACTATGGATGGATCCTTAGGAAAAACAGATGTGGTCGAGCATCAAATAAGGTTAAAGGACAAGCAGAAAATTATATATGTACCCTCGTACAGACTCCCTATGAAATTCCAGAATGAAATAAATGACGAAGTAGGTAAAATGCTAAAAGAAGGAGTCATTAGGGAATTGAACAGCCCTTATAATTTTCCATTAATAGTTGTACCGAAAAAAGATCCAACATGGCGTATCTGAGTAGACTTCCGTCGCCTAAACGAGGAGACGATCCCTGATCGATTCCCAGTGCCATGTACTGACGATATTTTATCTTTGTTAGGTCAGAATAATTATTTTACCAGTTTGGACTTACTTAAAGCCTTTCACCAGATATCATTAGAAGAAAATAGTATCCCATACACCGCCTTCAGCACAGCCAGGGGACATTATGAATTTTTACAGATGCTTTTGGTTTACGTTGTGCTCCCATAACATTTACAAGAATGATTAACACAGTATTTGGAGACTTGCTAGGAGATATATTGCATGCCTATATGGACGACCTTGTAATCTTTTCCAACACCTTAGAAGAACATCTACGTAAATTAAAACTAGTACTACAGAGACTAAGATAACATAACTTAAGGGTAAAGATTAGTAAGTTTTAGTTTTTCAAAACAGAATTAGTCTATTTGGGTTTTATGATGTCAAACCAAGGTCTTAAAATAGTCCATGATAAGGTGTCGGCTATCCGTAACTTTCCCATACCTACTAATGTCGAGGGAATACAGCAATTTCTGGGTTGTAGTGGATATTACAGGCGTTTTATACGCAATTATTCAATAATAGCCGCTCCCTTAAATGATCTTACGAAGAAGGGCGTAGATTTCATATGGTCTGAGCAGCATCAACAGGCGTTTAATACCTTGAAATATGAACTGTGTAGTTCTCCTATCTTAAAATTTCCTGACTTCGGTAAGGAATTCTTCATTGCAACAGACGCCTCAGACTTATTTTACCAGCAATATGAAAAAAAAAAAATTTTCCCAATAGCTTTTTATTCTCGAAAAATGAGAATTTCCGAAAGTAAGTATGCAGTCATAGATAAGGAAGGGCTAGCTATTGTTAATTCTTTAGTGCATTTTAAGTTCATAATATAGGGTTATCCCGTTAAGGTTCTTACTGATCATAAACCACTAACCGACTTCTTTAAAGGCTTCAGGTACAGCCCCAAACAAACTCGGTGGCATTTGATCATTCAAGACTTTGGCGCGAGAATCGGGTATTTACCTGGGAAAGCAAATATCATTGCTGATGCATTATCACGCAACCCCGTATCATCTTGTACGGAGCGTTTAGCTGAATTAATAGATATATCAATAACTATGCCTATTGTTAAAACGATATTTGAACAAGAAGATTTGGGCTGGAGCGCTGAATTATTACAGACTGGGCAAAGAAAAGATCAGAAATTAGAAAAAATTATAAATGCTTTGAAAGGCAATCATAAGAAAAGGAATATATAAAGTATAATCAGCAGAATTATATAATCAAAGACAATATGCTGTGTAGAACTGTGACAAGGAAAACCCGCAATACACCACATGTAACTAACGCCCAGGTAGTGGTACCAATCTCACTTATTTCCACTGTCCTAAATTGGTTGCATGCAAATCCATTGCATGGACACCCGGGGTTCTCATTAATGTCACAGAAAGCCAAATCATTGTTTTATTGTCATACGATGCTTACAGATATAAAAAAACACATAGCTAATTGTTGCACATGTCAGGAAAACAAAGGGCATGCGAAAACACCTGTCAGCCTAGGGGATTATCCCGTGCCCAATCAACCCTTTGAAAGGATACATTTAGATTTATTAACAGGATTTTACGAGTCAGACAGAGAAAATAAGCACCTCTTAGTAAGTGTAGACGCTTTAACTCGATATACAGAACTAATAGCGCTTAAAACTAAAACTGCGATTGAATGCGCTAGGAAGTTTTACGAGTGTTACATTTGTAAACATGGAATTCCACACATGATAATCTCGGACTCGGGTGGAGAATTTAATAATCACTTTCTTACCTCATTGTGTGAATTCCTTAGCATAAAGAAAATAAATACCATGATATATCACCCACAGTCGAATGAGCTAGTGGAAAGAGCGAATAGGAAGGTTTTAAATATATTAAGAGTAACACTAGGGGGATCAGACCCCAACTGGGATATTGCAATACCTGCGGTACTGAGTACTCTGAATCATTCATATCATATATAAATTAAAATGTCACCGCACGAGGCATTGTATGGTAC
>NC_090741.1:10287523-10290023 GCF_036898095.1 Palaemon carinicauda
CTTCCTATAAAGTTTGCTCAGGTGGCCTTGAAAAAAAAGAATATTGTATACTTTTTTCTCTTCTTTTCAAACAACAAAATGAACAAAATATATCAAATCCTAAAAGTAGAAATCCTGTTATCTTAGGGAATAAGAAATCGGTAATTTAGGTCAATTTCTCACTTTTGTCCTTCTGCATTATCGTACCACTATGTAAAACAAGAATATCATACATTAAAAATTCTTGAACGAAGAGATGAAAATAGTATAAAGATATAAAAATGAGTCATTTTTTTCATATATTTTTTTTCGCCACGACGTTGAAATCGATATATATTTTTTTTTACTGTTTTCCTTAAATTCAGATATCATAAGATGGAAATTTGACTATAAAATAGCCACCGTAGCTATTTGTAGAGAGAGAGAGAGAGAGAGAGAGAGAGAGAGAGAGAGAGAGAGAGAGAGAGAGAGAGAGAGAGAGAGAGCGAGAGAGAGCGAGAGAGAGAGAGAGTGTGTGAACCAGTTTTTGTTTATTAGTACAGCGGCATAGCAGACCAATTGTTCAAATTGGTCTAAAAGCACCAAAATTGGCACACATGTAGATTAATATATTCTAAACATTTTTGGATATGGAGGCATTCAAGATTAGCCCTTAGGAAGATATGGCGGCCATTGTTCAAAATGGCCGCCATTTAACATTAGCGTCATTACATAGACTTCATTATGTGTCGTTAGTTTGGTGCTAGATGGGCCAAAATTCCCTTTTTTTACATCAGAATTAACATCAATAAATGTTTAACAGATATTTAGATGAATCTTCTCAAAAATGGCCCCCAAACTGGCCGCCATTTTGTGGAAAAAGTGGACATTTGATGAAGATTTCAATACTCAATGACATAATACCTCTAATAACCAGTACCTGATTTCAGGAACACACTTTAATTGCTCAAGTTGCTTTTTTATTTCAAATTGCTGGCAAAATTGCTAGTCAAAATAATACACAGAGTACGGGAAGTTTACAGTATGGTCAGATTGTAGTTATATAGTCGACCAAAAGCCCAGTCTCTAGGCACAGTACTTGTGTAATCCTGCAGTACATACATGTAATACAATAACGTAGATTTTGCCACACTATGTTAATTATGATTCCGAACTTTTCAAATCTGGTCACCAGAATTATGAATGTCTACAGATCATAATGTTGGTTAGCAAGTTTTCTGTCCCAATCTACTGGCATTCGCCTTCACAGAAACATAGACCAGTGCATTGCAGTGAAGCGTTCTTGCACTTGCAGCGGTTTTTGCAGCCTTTCTTGCATCCGCAAGACACCAGCTCATAGCAGGCCTTGGATGCCTCAGGGAGTGTGGTCCAGAGTGGTGTGTAGAGCCCATCATCACTCCGATGCCAGCCCCAGTCTGTTGGTGGAGGGAGCACGGGCGTTGGTACCAATGCCTGGCCCCAGACATGACCACCCTGAAGGGCAGATCTCTTCACATGCTGCTCCAGAGCAGCGTAGGTTGGCGGGATGTTCTGAACAGAGTTCGTCTTTGCAAAGAGCTGCTTTCTCGCCTTGTTGACGTCCTTGCATTTGCTTGTGCGGTCATACAGGAGTATGACAAACCTCTCGATGACATGCATTGTATCCTCTTGGATGCTTGTGGGTGCATTTGCCAGACTCAGCAGGGCATCAGTGAGTTCTGGCAGCGTGTTCCATGTTGCCCAGGCAGATTTCTTCCCATGTCCGACGAAGGCTGACACAGTATCACACCCTGTGATGGCATGAAACATTGGAAGAGCACATGCCTTCTCTGGACCAAGGGAGGAAGCTATTTCATGGGCTGCAATGTAGCGGTAGTTCTTGCCTGTCCCAAAGGCTACCCAGAGTTCGTCTCCAGCTGGTAGTTTCTGGACTACCATCACTGCTAGGACCACGACGTCACTGTCTACTGTTCGAACCTGTATCTGGTGGTGACCATGTTGTGCAGCATGTGCTACATGTAGCATCATGCGGGTGTCTGCCTCTTCTTGGTTGCATGGTGCGAGTGAGTTGACATCCTCTTGCTGTGGAACACAGATCACCTGCTCCCCATCAGTGACGACCAGTTCCTTGCCTTCTTCTTGAAAGGACTCTGCAAGCATGGTGGAGAGGTAGCTGAAGAGCTCCACTTTGTTGCTATCAACTCGCAGGAAACTTTGCCAATTTCCTGGTATGACTGCTGAGTCGACAACACGCCGACGTACTCCCTTTCCACGCTGTTCTCTGGTTGATGCCTTCAGGGAATCTGCTCTGTAGCTGTCCCACACAAGGTCAAGACGTGATACATGTTGGAAACGTTGTACAACGTATGGGATGAACACTTGCTGTGCATATTCCTCGAACGTGTTGGCAGTACCCGGCTTCAACATCTGTACGATTACTGCTCCATCGAGGACAACAGCAGTGACAGTAGGAGCTTCAAACTGAGGCTCAGCATGGCCTTCAAGGCACACCAGCAAGTCACTCTTGCTCCCTAGGTACAGT
>NC_090741.1:10295023-10302523 GCF_036898095.1 Palaemon carinicauda
CATAATAAATAGAATCTATCCCTATTGCCTCCTCCATACTTGCAAAGTATAATAAAGTCAGCAGCAATACCTACAGATAAACTCTTTCTTTAGGTCTTGGTCAGCGGTGTGGGTCAAAATGATTTTATCTTCAAATATTACAAAGGGGAAAAGAGGAAAAGGCTAGTTATTAGGAAGAGCAAGATGGGATGAGGTCATGCGTTGAAAGAAGGGATAAGGTAGCATTTGATAAAGACATGGCAAAAGAGATTTGGAATTGTAAGGAAATCTTCAATCACAATTATTGGGTAAAGGTGAGCAGTACCTGTCTGTTTTATATATGGCACTAATACACCACCAAGAATACCGTGCTAGGGAGTATATTACCGTGCTAGGCATTTATAATACCGTGCTAGGCGGCATATTACCGTGCTAAGTGACATGTATCGTGCTATGTGGTATATTACCTTACTAGCCGGTATATACCGTGATAGGGGGTATGTACTGTACCAGCCGTGTGTCACATGATCGTATATAGTTCATTTTGTGTATATATTATGCTTGTATCTTCGCTCTTCCCTTGCACTGAAAAGAGCCTGAATAAACATGTCTGTTTTTCTCAAGCTAACAGTGTTTATTTTTTAACATGAAAATTCTAGTTGCTTTGAGCTTTTGTATATAAGGGAGAGTGTTCTATAATAAACTCACTCAGTTGCTTTCAACCTGTCTTTGAGTTACAACCTTCTCTCGGCCTGTCAAATTGGTGACCCTGTAAGTCGACTCGCTCCTCCCGCCTTCCACCACCCCTCTCTCATCCATCATTGGTACTATGAAGGACTCTACGGAAGTTATTGCTGCGACTCCCCAATTGAAACTTTCTTCATTCGCCAGCAGTGAGGCATTTGCTTGGTTTCAGCGCGCAGAAGTCCAGTCTCGCATAAAGGGCGTGACTCGCTCAACCACCAAAGCAGATTATAATCTCGCGGCGATACCCGAGGATACCTTCCCGGAAATATCTGACTGGCTTTGTGAACAAGGAGATACCCCAATAGCGTATGACACCCTCAAAACATACCTTCTGCAGAAGTACTCGCCATCACCAGCCGCCTGTATAGCTAAGCTTTTCCAGGTCTCGCAACAACCATTGTGGGACCAAAGGGCTTCGCTCCCCCTCAGGGAAATGACCAGTATCACTCGCCTGCAACCTGCCGCAGATGGCTCTCCTCGTGAGGTGAACCTACTTCGTGCCCTTTGGATACGCCGTTTACCCGGACCTATACGCGCTGCCATACCCGATGTTGATAGTTTACCCATAAAAGACTTGATAACGAAAGCCGACACCCTTGTGGACAGCCACTTCAAGACCTCCATCAACGCCTCCACCCCTGACGAAGAGGACGCCTATTCAACGTCACCTGAAGCTGACGTTAATGCCGTAGGACATACACGCATACCCCGTGACGTACCGAAGCGGTGACAAAGCCACCCACCACCCACCACTCACTCACTCCCTAACCAATGACTTCTACAGCCACTTACTACCTCCCATTCACCGCAGTTTTGCTACTACCACTTCAGACTCGGAGCAACCACGAAGAAATGTGCCAAGGATTGTCTGTGGCCAAAAAACCTGTAAGTAGGCCATCGCTCGTGACGGTGGCCTCCCATGTTTCTAATCTTTTCTTTTTACATGATGCAGGAACGGGCGTGCGATTTTTGGTAGACACGGGTGCTTGTCGTTCTCTTTTGCCAAGGGAACTCTTCAGGACACTACGTAGTCTGTCTACATCTGCCGACGTCCGCTTCGTAGCTGCCAACGGATCTGCGATCCCCACCTACGGTTACAAGAACCTCACATTATTGTTTGGAAACGGTAAATTTAATTAGAAGTTTCTCGTTGCTGACGTCACATTGCCAATCCTTGGAGCAGATTTGCTCTCTCATTTCCGGCGGTGGCCTCCCGTGTTTCTAATCTTTTCTTTTTACATGATGCAGGAACGGGCGTGCGATTTTTGGTAGACATGGGTGCTTGTCGTTCTCTTTTGCCAAGGGAACTCTTCAGGAGACTACGTAGTCTGTCTACATCTGCCGACGTCCGCTTCGTAGCTGTAAACAGATCTGCGATGCCCACCTACGGTTACAAGAACCTCACATTATCGTTCGGAAACGGTAAATTTAATTAGAAGTTTCTCGTTGCTGACGTCACATTGCCAATCCTTGGTGCAGATTTGCTCTCTCATTTCCATCTTCTGGTCGATGTGGCCCACCAACTATTGGTCAACGCAGACTCGTACTTGTTGAAACCTCTTCAACCCGTCCCCTCCAGTCTCACTCTCCAGATCAACGCACCCACGGATGCCTACGCCCACTTCCTTGCATCGTACCCAGGAGTTTTCCGTCCAGAACTTCGCCAAACATCCACGGCTACTGACAAGCACGGTATTTATCACCATATCAAGATGACGGGACCCCCAGTCTTCGCAAAATTCAGATGTCTGGCACCGGAACGATTGGCAGCCGCCAAACAGACGTTCGCCGAAATGATGGAAATGGGCGTTTGCCAAAAGGCCTCCAGCCCATGGTCGTCACCCTTACGCATCGTTCTGAAGAAAGACAGCTCCTTCCGTCCGCCCGAGATTACAGGTGCCTGCACATGCAAACAGAACCGTATCACTATCGCCTCCCAAACATTGCCAACATGACCTCCTACCTGCACAAAGCAAAGGTTTTTCTACGCTCGACCTCCTGAAGGGGTATTATGAGGTGCCTATGAACCCAGAATACATCCCCAAGACCGCCATCACCACTCCGTTTGGTACATAGACCTACAATTATTCCTATTTTGGCCTTCGTAATGCTGGGGCCACGTTTCAATGTCTCATGGATGGCATCTTAGGGAACCTCCCCTTCTGTGTATGTTATGTGGACGACATACTTGTGCTCTTCTCCTAAAAAGAGGAACACCTCCGTCACCTGCATATCGTGCTCGACTGCCTGCAACAAAATAGCCTTGTAGTCCGGTATGACAAGTGTACCTTTGGCGCCAATGAAGTGTCGTTCTTAGGGCACTGCATCACTCCTGAAGGAGTCCATCCTCTCCCTGAGAAGGTAGCAGCCGTTCAGGACTTCTCCGCGCCCTCGACCGTCAAAGCACTGCATGAATTTTTGGGCATGATCAACTATTATCACCATTTTTTGCCTGCCATTGCTGCCACTCTTGCTCCCCTCTACGTCTCCCTCAAGGGCAAGACAAAGGACCTAAAGTGGGGTCCCCTTCAAGAAGCGGCCTTCTACAATGCAAAGAAAGCTCTATCAACTGCTGCGGCTCTCACTTCTCCTATCCCATATGCCCCTCTCCGTCTCTCCACCGATGCCAGCGACGTCGCTATTGGTGCAGTGCTCGAGCAGGTAGTCAATGGCTGGCCCCGCCCATTGGCCTTCTTCAGCAGAAAACTGTCCAAAGCAGAATCGGGTTATTCTACCTTCGATCGCAAATTGCTGGCGGTGCACTTGGCTGTGCATCACTTTCGCCATTTCTTAGAAGGCACGCCCTTCCTCATTCGAACAGACCACATGCCTCTGGTGAATGCCTTCACTCAACAGTCTGACGCCTGGTCGGCCCGTCAACGCCGACATCTCTCTGCCGTGGCTGAATACAATTGCACCCTTCAATACGTCCCTGGGAAAATAAAACTCCTCGCCGATGCCCTGTCAAGAAACACGTTGGCTGCCGTTCAACCGGAATTGGATTACAACGCCCTGGCTGAAGCCCAACGACAGAATCTAGAGTATCAAGCATGTAGGAAATCCTATACGTCCCTCCGTTTGGGAAGACTTCCCCCTCGAAACTCCAACACCACCCTCCTCTGTGACGTCAGTACTGGTAGACCGCGACCTTGGATCCCTGCTCCCATGTGCCGGCAGGTGTTTGATTACATTCACGGCCTTTCACATCCCTCGTGCCGTTCTACTGCACAGCTGCTGAAGACGAACTTCACTTGGCACAGCATTTCTAAGGATGCTAAGTATTGGGTCCACGCCTGTACTTCTTGCCAAACTTCCAAATTTTATTGACACACTGATTCAGGATTGGTCACCTTTCCTCAACCTCAGCATTGTTTCTCACACATTCACGTCGACATTGTAGGTCCCCAACCCACATCACAAGGACATTGTTACCTGTTTACCGTCATCGACCGCTCCTCTCGTTTGCCTAAAGCCATTCCCATTGAAACTTCATCGTCCGCCTCATGTACATCTGCCTTGCTCTCAGGATGGATTGCAAGATTTGGTATCCCTGAGGGTATTACTTCTGACAGGGGTACCACTTTCACCTTTCAGTTGTTGATATCATTACCGAATCTCCTGAGCATGACTCTACATCACACAATGGCCTACAACCACGCTGCCAATGGAATGGTTGAACGTTTTCATCGCACCCTCAAAGCAGCTTTGATGTAGCGCTGCTAGGATTCCAACTGGTTTACTTAGCTTCCCTGGGTCCTCCTGGGACTAAGGACCACTCCTAAAGACTTCCGGGACGTCTCGGCAGCTGAAATGGTGTATGGCGATCCGTTGGTCGTCCCTGCCGAATTTTTTCCTTCTACAACCTCCTCCGACGATCTCCAGCACATACGTCACGTCGTGGGAAGATTTATTCCATGCCGTCAGACTTACAAGCCCCTAGCGAAGCATCACATACCGACAGACTTGCACTCTGCAACGTACGTCTTCTTGAGCAACGACAGTAGCAAGCCACCGCTAACGCCCCCTTACATGGGCCCTTTCCTAGTGATCCAACGCATTCTGAAAGCATACCTACTAAACATTCGTGGGTAAGAGGACTGGGTCTCCATTGATTGTCTAAAACCTGCTTATCTCCTGCCACATGACCCGCCTACAGTTCGCCTCTCTAGATCACGGCGCCCTATTTAACATGAACAGTATGTCATTTTTAAGGGGGAGCTGTGTACCAACCGTGTGTCACACGTTCGTACATAGTTCATTTTGTGTATATATTATGCTTGTATCTTCGCTCTTCCCTCGCACTAAAAAGAGCCTGAATAAACGTGTCTGTTTTTCTCATGGTAACAGTGTCTGTTTCTGAACATGAAAATTCTTGTTGCTTTGAGTTTTTGTATATAAAGGAGAGTGTTCTATAATAAACTCATTCAGTTTCTTTCAACCTGTCTTTGAGTCACAAACTTCTCTCGGCCAGTCAAAGTACCGTGATAGCTGGTATATTCACCATGATAGGCAGTATACTACCGTGTTAGGCGGTATCTACCATGCTAGGCGGTATATTACCATGCTAGGGTAATACTTGTATAAGCGGATGGGCAATATGATAGAGTAACGAGATCTTTGGGTGTAGAGAGAATGCTCCCTAAATCTCAATGAAGTCACTGACAGCAGAGTGGCGGATTGGGTTTAGGGCAAAGGACAAAATGTCTCATCCTTTGATGTATTTAGCTAATGAATTCTCCATGGATTTAGTCAGTCTGGAAAGAGAAAATGGCAAAATAGCCCCCAGTCCCTGGCGTAGCTGGGTGTTATGAATATTCTGGTTTATAAATACTAAAGAAAAATTTAAAATAGACAACTGGAATATTGGAACCATGAATCAGATTGGGAAGTTACAGAAAGTGGAGGGTAAATTTATGAAATATAGTTTGGATATCTTGGCCCTAGGTGAAACACGTTATAAGGGGATTGGTAAGGAGACTTCAGACCAAGGCACTATATATATCTATTCAGGAAGATCAGATGGAGTTGGAAGAGAAGGGGTAGGGATGATGATGAAGCCAAGAGCAGAAAAGGTATTAACCGAGTGGAGAGCTGTAAACAGTATATTGTTATTGGTAAATTTGAAATCAAAGCAGTGATATATGAATATTATAGTTTGCTAAGCCCCAGCAAATAATTCCCTTAAAAACGAAAGATAAATACTATGGAGAACTACAGAGGACAGTAGATGAGATTCCCGTGTGAGATAATAAAATTGTGATTATTGTCGACTTCATGGTTAAATTTGGAAAAAATAAACAAGCGTTAGAGAATGTGATTGGTGTCGAGGGTCTTGGCGAAAATTCAAACGAAAATGGAGCACATTTCATAAGTATCTGTTCAGCAAACAATCTTCTCATTGGAGGTCCTCTTTTTCTCAACACAACAGCATCCGCAATTATGCATGGCTTCACCATTTGGCATTTTAAAAAAATCAGATATATCACATTGCCATTAATAAAGAGAGAAGGAGGACTCTGAGAAATGTAAGAAGCAATAGTGGGGCCGATATTAGTAGTGATCACAAACTCCTCATTGCCACACTGAAATTGAAAATTCTAAGCACCCAACGGAAAGAGGGATACATTACCTAAGTTTAATACAACTAAGCTTTCAGGAGAGGAGCACAGAGAAACATTTGCAATTGGATGTAGGAATAAATTTGCATTCTTAGAAACTTTAAGAGGCAAAAAACAGATTATTAAAGAAGAATGGTTTGATATTAAGAGCATATCAGTCAGTTAGTAGGGAAGTCTTGGGACATGAAGTTACAAAGAGAAAAGTATGAATCAGATGATACTTAGGATACTATAAAAAGGAGGCAAAGATAGAAATTGATTGTTGAAAGATTTCATGGAGGTAATGAAAATTACAAGGTAGAGCATGTTAAGTATTCCAGTATTGACAGTGAGGTTAAAAGAAAAGCCAGGCATGACTGGAGAAAATATTTAGACAGTAAAGCAGATGCAACTGACAAAACTATTAACTGAGGAAGTGGCTATGGTGTAAGAATTACTCATAGAATTATTAAGGAAATCTCGCCTGGGGCAAAGAAAAAGAGGCATATACCCCTCAAAAAGAGAGGTGGTTTTACAATAGCAACAGAAGATGAAGGAAGACCACATTGGATGGAACACTTTAGTGAGGTTATGAATAGGAGATATGAAGAAAATAATTTAATTGATATACCTGGAGCTGATGAAGACCATGATGTGCCCATTAATGAATTCGGTGTGTTTGAAGTCAAAGCTATGCTAAAAAACTAGAGATGGAAAGCCCCAGGATTGAATGGAATAACTGCTGAGTTGATACTGACCGAAAATTAAGTGACTCCCAGACTACTCACAAGATCATTTTGAAGAATATGAAATGGAGAGGCAAAACCTAGCGAATGGGAGTTAGGAGTGTTAGTGAAAATGGCAAAAGGAAAAATGGAGACCTGGCTGATTTCAATAATTACAGAGGCATAACACTTACGTCAGTTGTTATGAAAATATATAGCATGCTTACTCTAAAGAGACAGGACGGAAAGATTGATGAAAAGCTAAGAAAAGAACAAGAAGGATTTTGAAAAGGTAGAAGTTGCACTGATCAGATTTCAATTTTGAGACATGTACAATAATTCGTAAAATATAGTAATCTCCTTTTGATGGCATGTGTGGACTATGAAGAAGCCTTTGATAGTGCACACCGGCCAATTTTGTGGGGAGTCCTGCCTTATGGAATTCCTCTTAA
>NC_090741.1:10307523-10320023 GCF_036898095.1 Palaemon carinicauda
CGCCTTCCTTAATCCCGTCATTATTCTTTCCCTAGCTCTTTGATTTGTGGTTAGCTTATGTTCTAAGACTTTAATAAGGCTTCAAATTTCTGATGCATAATTTAATACTGGTAAGACCATCTGATTATCTTTTTAGAGAGTGTGATGTTTTACGTTTTATAAGATAATTTTGTTTACCAAAGGTTTTGTATCCTATGCTTATCCTTCTCTTTATTTCAGTGTCATGTACTGGAGAAACACTTACTGTCCGTCTTAAGTACGTATATTCCTTACTAATCTCTAAAGGCTCGTTCATAACCCATACAGTATTGTTTTCTCTTGCTATCTTTATTGATCATTATCTTAGTTTTAATCATATTAATTTTCAGTCTATATTTCTGCTTTCTCTTCTCAAATCTTCTATCAAATTTTGTAATTCTTCAAATTATTCACTTGAAACTATAGTAAATTATCTGCAAATCTCAAGCTGTTGAGGAATTCCCAATTACTGTTAATTACTATATTTTCTGAAACTAAATTCTTAAAACCATCTTTTAGGCATGCTATAATAATTTTGGCGTGATGGGATCCAATTCATCAACGCCAAATCATCACCAGCCCACCCCATCGCTGGCCCAATACATTGCTGGCCCAACTCTTCGTCTCGAAATCTCATGGCGGTTGATTTTTAAAACTTAGTAGATATCAAAATCGCCTTATTTTCAGAACTAAAGTATTATATTTTCATGATTTTAAAATACATTTCAAAATCACAAACAATTGACTTCAGTTTGTGTTAAGTTCATCTTATTTTATCATTTCAAGTAGGCTGGCATATGTAACCTTCTGATTTCCAAGTAAAAGAGTATAAAGTAATACAATGAAACTTATGAATTTTTTACCGTAACAATATAGCCCTGAGGAAATAGATTGTACCATTTGGGAACCTTAGGCGAAACTTCATTTATCTTTACACAGGTTTTCAATTGTCAATTCGTTTACTACTCCTTTCAACTTCGACATTTATCAGTGAAGAGTCATGGGTGTGAGTATTTAAGAATTTAAATACGTTTTCAATTCTTATGTGTATTCTTGCTTTGCATATGCTCAGCAATTCTCATCTCCAAAACACCAAGTTGCTGTCATTGTTACTAAATTTATCAAAAATGAACAAATATCCATTTTGAGAAAATGTCTCTTTGCTTCTCAGACTTGAAACTGGATCCAATATGATGGGTTTATTGGAAGAATGTAAAACTAAAAGTGTTCCATTGAATGGTTAATAACTACTAAAAAAAAAAAAAAAAAAAAAAAATTATTTGCTGTATGTTTGCGTGTTTTATAATTCCAAGTTTTCATCTGTTGAAAAAATTACCGAGTATATCTTTCTTTAGTTAAAGGTAACTCGCAGTATTTTGTGAAGTTTCATTTGAAGTGAGTTGATAAGTTAGTTACAAGGAGTTGGAACAACGATGAATTGGGTCAGTGATGAGCACGGCTAATAAAGAGTTTGGCTATTAATGATTTAGGCTGGCAATAAATGTCCCATTCAGCACTTTTTAACCTGTTCTCAATCACAATTTTCTCAATATGTTTATCTTGTAGTTTTAAGATTGCTATACTACCCATCTTCAAGTTTTCCAACATAAGATTCATCTATTCCCTACTTATGAAGGGCCTTCATTACTGTTCAAATTTTGACTAAATCAAAAGCTTTCTAATAATTTGTAAATGCTATGGATACTGGTCTGCCATGCGCTGTTGATTTTTTCATTTCTTGTTTTTAATACTTGGATATAGTCAGTTGAATATCCACTTCTAAAACCGGCATGCTCTCTTGATTGAATAAAGTCTAGCTATCTTTCTTTTCTGCCTAATATGATAGTTGTACATAGTCTATCTATTACTGAGAATAAACTTATTTGATGGTAATTTTCCAGTTCTTTTGTGGCCCCCCTATTGTGAAATAAAATAGTAGAAAAGCTTCCTCAAGTGCTAGGTATAAATAATTCTTGCAAAAAGAATCCTAGTAAATCTGCAAGGCATGGATAGGGAAACACTCCTTTTATTATTATTATTATTATTATTATTATTATTATTATTATTATTATTATTATTATTATTATTATTATTACTAGCTAAGCTACAACCCTAGTTGGAAAAGCAGGATGCTATAAGCCTAGGGGCTCCAACAAGGAAAATAGCCTAGTCAGGAAAGGAAAAAAGGGAAATTAAAATATTTTAAGAACAGCAGCAACACTAGAATTAATATTTCCTATATAAACTATCAAAACTTTAACAAAACAAAAGGAAGTGAAATAAGATAGAATAGTGTGCCCGAGTGTACTCTCAAGCAAGATAACTCTAACCCAAGACAGTGGAAGACCATGGTACACAAGCTCTGGCACTACCCAAGCCTAGAGAACAATGGCTTGATTTTGGAGTTTCGTTCTCCTAGAAGAGCTGCTTACCATAGCTAAGGAGTCACCTCTACCCTTACCAAGATGAAAGTAGCCACTGAACAATTACAGTACAGTAGTTAACCCCTTCGGTGAATAAAAATTGTTTGGTAATCCCAGAAGTTAACCCCTTCAGTGAAGAAAAATTGTTTGGTAATCTCAGTGTTGTCAGGTGTATAAGGGCAGAGGAGAATATGTAAAGAAGAGGCCAAACTATTCGGTTTATGTGTAGGCAAAGGGAAAATTAACCGTAACCAGAGAGATGGATCCAATGTAGTACTGTCGGACCAGTCAAAGGATTCCAATAACTGTTTACAGTGGAGATGGAATTGTTTTAGTCGTCAATTAGGAAAAAGACCAAACTAGAGTCTCTCTTTTCTTGAATGACTGTAGAACAGCCATGGGAAGATATAACACTAAAGATTTATGTCAACAATTTTAGTGATCCAGTTGAAATTTAGTCACTTCAGTTGTTTGTTCACCGAAGTTCCATGACTGAATTCTGTTATAGATGTGTTGTGCATGCACTTCATGCAGCCGAATATGAGGTGTGGGGTGAGCTGTGAATCAAAACTGCATCTGGTGATACAATAAGGTATATTCCCATTCATGTTAACTGCTCAGCTGAGGAGGGAACTATGTCAAGAATTTTCTGCTGTGTATTCAATGACTGGTGACGACTACATAAGGAAATTCGTGACTTAACTTACTGCTCCAATGTATCTAAAAGAATCTAGAACCAAAACTAATTTTCAGAGTCCTGATATAATGGCAGAAAAGTATTTGACAAAAGTACTGACAAGAGCAAAAATATGTAAAATAGCCGTTCTCTTGGGAAGCTATATGTATCATAATTCCAAAAGGCCATGTTACAAGAAACAAACACCAAGGAGGTATGCAACCCCAAAAAATATATAGAAACTGTCTATTTTGCCACATATCAATGGATTTTAGTTTTGTCTAAACCTCAATGGCAGTCCTTTGATCTAACCTTATATGGTTACAAAAGTAGTTGGTGATCTTTTGGCGCCAGCTGATGTAAAAAAAAAAAAGAACATAATACCCATAGAATTCACCGTGATATGCAGTTGTATGAAGTGAAGTTCACACCGCTGGCCATATATCTTTAAATATAGAATGGGAAAAAAAAAAAGCACTATCAAAACACAGAAATATTATCTATTGTCTATAACAATTTATTAAATAAATCTGACACATTTTCTATTGTAAGTTCAAACTTATCAGAAGATTTAGCAGTAAACCTTAGAAATTATTATCAAATTGTTAAGATACTTATAATTTGGTTAGTAACTATAATTGTTTTTAAATCATTTATTTTTTGTTATAGAATAGTTATAATCTTAGTTTTAGCAAAATGATAACCTTAGATTTACAATGTCGCTGTATACCTTATACAAGTGTATGCGCTGAAATAGCTAAAAAAGTTCTTTGATGTTCCTACTGATACTTTAAATGAAGCAATATAGTCAAAATTATTACCTTATATAAAAAAAAATAATATTCTATCCAAATTAATAAATTTCCTTGTTCTTCCTTTCATGTTATATTTCGAACTTATTGCTAAATGTGCTAATAGGTTAATAAAACTGCTTTAATTTAGCCATAATTTGTAAAGTCAATAATTGATTAAGTAAATTTTACAATCCCGATAGCTAATCAAGATATTATTTATAAGAGACCTTTTCCAGACGGAATAATAAAAAAATGGAAAACATTAATGTTAGTACCACGATAGACTTCCACCTTAGTAGTATTATCACAAGTTTTTCAAAGGTAACTGTAGAGTTATATGAGTATGAAATAGTATTTTTTTATCAAGAGTCCGTATTTGTAGTTTATTGTGAACTACTGCAGGCCTACTCGTGCCATCAAAAAGGACGTCTAAAGATTTACACACATATGCACATCATGCACAGACACAGATTAAACCTTTCCCACCCTCTCCCCCCTTCCTAACCACAACCCGCTGGTTCGGCAATTTGTGGGAGAGTGTGGTTTCCGACTACATCTCTTGGAGTACCAACTCTCACTAGGGTACGACTACTCCCTCTTACCAAGAGTTTGACAGGCAATATATATATATATATATATATATATATATATATATATATATATATATATATATATATATATATATATATATATATATATATATATATATATATATATATATATATATATATATATATATATATATATATATATATATATATATATATATATATATACATACATACATATACTGTATATATTAGGAGTGACTGGGTTAAAAGTCAAGGCCAAAGTCACGAAAAGGTAGAAAATAAATAACTAAACTCAATAACTATTTGACCAAATCTCTTTAAATTACGTGGGATGACTAGTCATGACCCAAGGACAGTTTTATTAGATGTTGTAAGTGATTTTGTCGAAGGTCAAGTTCAAGGTAACGAAAAGGTTAAAAATGTCTCTTTGTCCTATCGTGGTGATTTTTTTTTTCTCTTTGTCATGGAACTAGTGCACAAATAAGCATAATTTTATTGCTTATTTTGAATTATACTACTTCATATAGACAGAGGCATGCGCTTTACCGAGTGCCCGTTCTATTTCATATTGATTTAGACGTCTTGTTTTGATTGATTTTTATATTTCTTTTATACTTACGGGCTTTAAATCAGAATTGATGTAATCAGCGCACCCTACATAAAATACCCATTTTCGAACAAAAGAACTTAAGGATGTAATGACGTAAGCATTTTTAGTCTCTCATGACATGGTTTACGATATAAACATTAATCTATATTCATCTTAAATATTCCTAATATACCTATAAGTATTATTCAATTAATCTTACATTGATCTTGTATTTCTACTCCATCCCAATTGAAACACATTTTTCGTTTTCCATTGAAAGTTAGTGTCATAGAGATTCTCATTTCAATTGCACCTTCCATAAATACCCTGAAAGAAATTCCTCCATACACACACCTCTCTCTCACGCTGCTTCCAGGTATTCATGTATAGAAGGGTGTTTTATAGAATGGTAATGAAAGACCTTTAGATATAACGGATGGTTCTCCAGTCAATAAGATTTCAGAGGAAGGTTGTCAAATGAAGATCATTCCTGCGGTTAGTGTTTCAAGAGATATCGCTTCGAAGGATGGTATTTTACCATGTAATACTCTAAGTAAATGTCTGAAGGAATAGTACTTCATGAGATAATATTTAAGGGTATAGCAGTTTAGCAGAGGAAACCATTTCAGGTGATGAACTTCAGAATTATAGTTTCTAGCATAAAATAATCCATATTTTTACCGAGGGGACGAAGCTGTCAGAGAATTTTATGCGATCAAAGAGTATTCTAGAAGATTTCTTTCTCCTAAAAATATTGAAGTAGAAAGCAATTAGCCCTTATTACACCATTGTACAATTGTATAAAAATTAGTTACATAAAAGGCCATAAAAAGCGCAAGAAAAGAGGAAAAGCTGGAAAATTTATACGATCAACCTAAATTTTAGTGTTTCCTTTGACACAGCTTTCTAACTTGAACAAATGGGAATATTGAATTTTTAAGTACTATATTATAAAGTGTAGTAGATTGCAGGAACCCCAATGACTATAGGAATATATCTGATGTTCCTCAGGGAATGTTCCTGCATATATATATATATATATTTTTATATATATATATATATATATATATATATATATATATATATATATATATATATATATATATATATATATATATATATATATATATATATATATATATATATATATATATATATATATATATATATATATATATATATATATATATATATATATATATATATATATATTTGGGCTCAAGCCATGTCGTCCTGATGGAAGTTCCTATAGGGTAGCTTCCTAGGGTATATTACAACTACGGCGATATTCCCAGAGAATTTACCTTAAGGTACCAGAATTCTAACTCCTGGAGCGAGTATCCCTCGTGAAAGGGATATCGCGACATATCAGAGGACGTATTCTAGACACGTCACATGGCAATCTACGACCTGAACAGAGATTTCGTCTCGTAGGAGGGAGATTGACGAGATACGAATCCGGGAAAGAAAAAGGGGAGCCGCTCCCAAGGCTTCCCTATCCCCCGATTCGTATGCGTGCCTGGAGCCAATCCTGGCGCCATCTGTATTCCTTTTTGCGTAGCTTAACAACTCGGTGTTTTTTCCTGTTTTTCTCGCAAATCTTGGATTTATTCAGCTTTTCATGGCTTCTCCGTCTTCGTTGGCCTCGGATAAGTTGAGTATAGTGTCTGTTATGTATAAATGTAGGCTCTTGGTAAAATTTTGAGTGATTAATAGGATTAATCTTTGATACAAGAGCCGTAGCCTACCAGAGGTGTCCTGGACACTGTCACTCGCTAGGTATAAATTAGTTAGTCAGAGTGACATTCTTGGTTGTTTTGCTTAATAAATTTTAGCTATTTAGCTTTACATAGGATTTCCTTTTGTGCTTAGTATTATTTGGCGAAGTATTCGCCATTCTGGCCTACGCTAGGCCATGTAGCCTAGTCGTTTGGTCCTATTACTTAATGCATGATTTTGGTTTTTCCGAGTGTAATTAAAATTTTATTGAAGCTTTAGGCTATATTTTATACATTTTAGACTGTGTGGAATATTTCCAAGATTGTATACGTGAGAGTTTCGGTGAATTAGGTAATCGATTCTCTTGGTGCCTAGGCTAATTGCTTATGGAGCCTTAGTATACTTTATCACTCTCCCCGGTTGCTTTCTTTTCTTCGGAGAAGGTATGCAATCCCTTTCCCTCTGTTTAAGCCTTGGGCTTATCCCTAAGTGGTTTTTTCCGAATTTATTTTCGATAAAACTATACTAGGGTGTTACTGTACCTTCCTGTTCCAGCAAAGTCTGGTTCAAAGAGGGACAGAACAACAGAGTTTTTAGTCTGAGTCTGTGTTGTCTGGCTTGGGGCAGAGTCCCCATCGCTGATCTAACACTTACAAAGGGAGCTTAGCTCTCTTAGGTCACTACCGAAGGTTTCTGTAAGTTATGATTCCTTCTTTTGTGATCGACCAGACTAAGTCCTGTTGCTGTTCTCGGGGGAGGATAAAATCTTCCCTTGGGAGTAGCAACGCCTTCCTTGCTTTGGTGCTCTGGAAGCTGGCAAGTATTGCTGGCCCTTTCCCTTAGATCTCCCTTAGGCTAAGACAAAGTTCTTGGCTGCGGGTGATCTGTCACTAAAGCAAGGTTGGCAGGACCCTCTTGTCCCTTCCCCCTCTATCTCCGTAATGGCCTAGCCATTACTGTACTGTACCTTGCCGGCCGGCAGAGCTGGCCGGCAGGGGTATTACTGTACTGTACGTCATTCTACTTCTGGACCTAGTATAGGTTGGGATGTGGAATTGACTAAGCCCATTGCCGGCCGGCAGAGATGCTGGCCGGCAAGGGTCTTATGTTTTTGAGTGCTGCCCGGACCTCTCTTGGTCCCTCATCCATGCCTGCCGGCAGAGCCGGACGGCATTGGTCAAGGAAGCCTGAATTAAGTTTCTCCCCTTCCTTATATGCACTCTTTCGGTTGCCGGGCTTGGGGGGTTGTGTACACTCTTATCCCGGCATCCATTCTATTTTCTTCTAGTGCTGTACCTGTCCCGGCTGCCGGCCTATGAGGCCGGCTGCCGGCCTATGAGGCCGGCAGCCGGGCAGGTGTAGTCTTCTGGTTCTTTTGCTGCCGGCTGGCATCGGTCTTGTACCTTTGCCGGCCGGCTTATGTCAGCCCTTGTCTGCCGGTCACCAAGAGTGTGGCCGGCAGCTGGGTACTACCTTGTGTAGTTGCTGGCCGGCAGTCATTGCCGGCCAACACTGGCTGTTGTCGGCCGGCAGCTGCTGCCGCCGGCACAGGCATTTGAACCAGAGTGCTGCCGCCCTATAGCTTTTAAGTAGTATACTTTAAAGCTAGTTGTGGTGTGTGCCGGCAGGCAAAGGCAGGCCGGCACACATCCTCCTATACTGTACTAGTATTCTTCTGTATAGCATATACAGTAAGAAGAAAACTATAGTAAAGGTTTAGGTACAGCACTGTATCTTCTAACACTATTGTGTTTTCTTGCACAGCCCTTTGCTGTTGCCCTCAGACAGGAAGCAGAGTTCTTCCCTGTCTATTATCCAGGATTTTAAAATCATTGCCTAGGTGTGAGCTCCACCTGTTTCCTCTGGAAACCTTGCATTGGTTACTCTAGTAGAGATAAACCATTTTGATTTTATTATCTGGAAGGCTGCAACAATGGGTTGTGAGGGAAACACAAGTGTGTGTCTTTCCTTTATGAATTGTTATGCTATACTATGCATATCCAGTGATACATAGTTCACTTGATACTCATGGAAATTTCTTCTCTTTACAGGAGGACCCTCCGAAGTGCGGAAATGTTTTCTGCAATGTCCGCAGCAAGAACCTCTGCGGACATGAGTGTTGTAGGAGACACGCAGCATGCGCTGTCTCCAAGGATGATCTCCAGTATTGGGACCCTCAGGTATGTACTGTATGCACTAACCTGATTACTGAGGCTTTTGATTCCCCTAGAACGGCGGAATCAAGGGATATAGCTAGGGAAAAGCTTCGTACTTGGGTAAGGGGCTTCAAGAAGAACACCTCTGGCCCTTATCTTCCAAGTGAGAAGATGGGGGCGTATCTTTTTCCCCAGGCATCAGCTGAGGCAGTGATTCCCCAGCCTCAAGAGGAGATCCCTCAAGATCGAGTCCAGGTGGACGAGGAAGTCGCAGATGCGATGCAAGACATCCAGTTGTGTGACAGGATGTCTGACCTGGACGAACGTTTGGAAGAAGACCTCCTGGCAGAAGGTCAGGATCAAGTTCAAACCCCGGATGTCGTAGAGGATGAGGTCGACGAGGTGTCGGCTACTCCGGTTCAGATGCCGGAGCCTATCCCCTCAACATCGGCTGGTCTCCCAGTAGAACTGGGACAGGCCCTCTCTTCGATTGTTGGAATGATCCAACAAATGCAGAAGGAGAATCAGGAGAAGGCGGCTGCAATGGAACTGCGTATGCAGTCCCTAGCAGAATCACATGGGCCCAAGAAAAGGCTCAATGTGAAAGACCTTCCCATATGCTCAGATGCTAACCCATGGAGGTATGCTGAGCACATGCCGATGACGACTGGTAAGATCGTCATCTCGGATAAGCTGGGTTCAGTTCCCCTAGAGGAGGTAGAATTCTGGCCCAGCAAGGCATCATATCCGGACTGCTATGTCCGGCTGAGAAAAGAACCAGCTTCAAGGGAGGAGACAGAGCCGAAGGAGGTCATTATTATGGACCACGCTAAGGCTCAAGCCCTACTTTCATCCTCGATGAAAGAGAGGGGCTTCTCGAATTCGAAGGTAGCTGCATTGAGCAAGAAGCTCCCTTCTTTTGTGTCCTCTCCTGATAGAGCCTTCCCCTTTTTACAAAAAGGGTTTGCGGCTGTCCTAAAGGCAGTCGAGGCCGGCAAGCCTTGCCCCTCCCTGGAGGAGTGTAAACCCTTGTCGCTGGCTCTGCCTATGGACCACAAAGACTGGAAGGATGTCCATCTGACATTCTCAGTGGGAAAGTTGGAGGCTGATATTGCCGGACGGCAATTCGGCGAGGACCTCCCCAAGCTGCCCGAATCTCTTTTACGAAGAGAGTTCGAGACCAAAGAAAGACTGGCTGCCTCAATGTCTCATCAGACCAATCTTGAGACAATGGCAAGTGACCCTAAGGTCCATGAAATGTTCATGGTAGTGGCTAAGTCTCACCTAGCCACAGTGACGAAGGACCTTTATGGCTTCATCAAGGCAAGGAGAGCTTGCAGGGAGGTCGTGTTCACCGGGGCTTCGGTGAGACACGAACCAAGGAAATTAATCTCCTCCAACATTTGGGGAAAAGACCTTTTCCCTACCGATGTGGTCAAAGAGGTTGTTGATAAGGCCGCCGTGGAGAATAGAAACCTTCTCCAGAAGTGGGGCCTGGCTATCAAAAGAAAATCTTCCCCGGATGAGGGTCCTCAACCAAAGAGGAAGAATATGAGGACTAGGCTACCATCTCGGCCAGCCAAGCCTTATAGACAGCAACAGCAACTGCAATTGCCTTTGCCTCCAGTGCCCCAGATGGTGGCACAAACCCCGACTGCCTTTCAGTGGGTACCCCAGGCTGTGCCAGGTCAGTCAACCACATTCGCCCCAACGTTCGAAGGACAGTCTTCCCTTTCGTGCAAAACCTAGAGGAGCAGCCAGAGGCTCGTCTAGGCGCCCCTCAAGGGGAAGGGGATTCAGAGGTGGTCGTGGTCAGGGAGGCAAGACCTCAGGACGGCAGTCCAAGTGAAATGATACCGGTAGGAGGGAGACTGATGAAATTTTGGGATCGCTGGACCTTCGATCCCTGGGCCCAAAGCCTACTCAAGAATGGACTGGGTTGGAGCTGGTACAGCACTCCACCCCCATGCCTTCGGTTTTTCCAACACTCCACCCCCGTTTTGGAGGAGTACGTTCAAGAACTGTTGGAGAAAAATGTGATCCGAAAGGTGAAGTCCATCAAATTCCAAGGGAGGCTGTTTTGTGTTCCCAAGAAAGACTCGGAAAAGCTCAGAGTCATTCTGGACTTGTCACCACTCAACAAGTTCATAGTGAATTGCAAATTCAAGATGCTAACACTGCAACACATAAGGACCTTACTGCCCAAGAGGGCATACTCAGTCTCTATAGACTTGTCAGACGCCTATTGGCATTTTCCAATCAGCCGTCGACTCTCCCCCTACCTAGGGTTCAGGCTACAACGGAAACTGTACGCCTTCAGAGCCATGCCATTCGGGCTAAACATAGCCCCAAGGATTTTCACGAAGCTTGCGAGCGCAGCTCTCAAACAATTACGCCTAAAGGGAATTCAGGTAGTAGCCTACCTGGACGACTGGCTGGTGTGGGCAGCATCCGAGACCGAATGCTTGCAAGCTTCCAGTCAGGTGATCCAGTTCCTAGAGTACCTAGGCTTCAAGATCAACAAGAAAAAGTCTCGACTTTCTCCATCCCAAAAGTTCCAGTGGCTGGGAATCCACTGGGACCTTTTGTCACACAGTTTCTCCATCCCGACGAAGAAAAGGAAGGAGATAGCGGGCTCTGTCAAGAGACTTCTAGATTCCGAAAGGATATCAAGACGCGAACAGGAGAGGGTACTAGGCTCTCTCCAGTTTGCTTCAGTGACAGACCCAGTGCTAAGAGCACAGCTAAAGGATGCAACCGGAGTTTGGAGAAGGTATGCATCAAACGTGCGAAGAGACCTGAGAAGACCAGTGCCGCCTCGGCTACGTACTCTTCTCAGACCTTGGTCCCAAGCCAGACATCTAAAGAAGTCGGTTCTTCTTCAGCCACCTCCCCCGTCGATGACGATTCACTCAGACGCCTCAAAGGAGGGATGGGGAGGTCACTCTCATCGGAAAAAAGTCCAGGGGACTTGGTCCAAGCTATTCAGGACCTTTCATATAAACTTTCTAGAAGCTATGGCAGTGCTCCTTACCTTAAAGAAAGTCTCCCCGCGTCACTCGATCCACATAAGATTGGTGAGAGACAGCGAGGTGGTTGTGAGATGCTTGAATCGACAAGGGTCGAGGTCACCACCTCTCAACCAAGTGATGTTAGCCATTTTCCGATTGGCGGAAAAGAAGAAGTGGTACCTGTCGGCAGTTCACCTTCAAGGAGTCCGCAATGTGACAGCGGACGCTCTATCCAGGTTCACACCGATAGAGTCGGAATGGTCCTTAGACGCAGGATCATTTTCCTTCATTCTGAATCAAGTCCCAGAACTGCAAATAGACCTCTTTGCGACGAAAGACAACAAGAAGTTGCCCCTGTACGTGTCCCCGTACGAGGACCCCTTAGCGGAAGCAGTGGACGCAATGTCCCTCGACTGGAACAGATGGTCCAGGATTTATCTGTTCCCTCCTCACAACCTTCTGTTGAGGGTCCTCAACAAACTGAGATCCTTCAAGGGGGTAGCGGCAATAGTGGCCCACAAGTGGGTGAACAGTATGTGGTT
>NC_090741.1:10332523-10342523 GCF_036898095.1 Palaemon carinicauda
CTGGCGTTATAACTAGTAAGGCTCGTTCTCCAGTCGGGACATCTGATCATGACTTGATTTCATTAGTAGTGAAGACTGAGCAACCTGTCCCTGATATAACATAATCTTGTAAAATTTATATGAAATCCCAAGCATACTTGAATCGGATTTTGCATGATCTTTTGTGTTTATATTGGTCACAATTATATTGTAGTGTAGATCCTGTTGTCCCATTGAATGAGAATCTAGTCAACATAATTGATATGGTTCAATGATAATTGTAGACGTGCTTATTTGGAAAAGCAGGATGCCTATCATCATTGGGAGGGTAACAGATCAGATTTGACCTGGAACAACTATACTCAGCTTCAAGCTTTTGCTCAGAGAGTTTATGCCTCAACAGAAAAGGAGTACAATTTAACCGTAAAAGAAACCCTATCTGGTACAACTCAGGAACATGAATGGTGGTCTACCCTTAAATCTGCACTCTTTGGTGTAGATGCAACAGTTCCTTATTTACTTAAACCAAATAGCTCAGTCATTCACTGTCCAAAGGAAAAGGCAACCCTTTTGGCTGATGTTCTTGACAGTAAACAGAGTAATGAAAAACTTGAACTTCCTCATTCCTGCTTTCCTAAGGCTAAACTAACTAGTTTAGCTTTTCAATCTCGTGAGATTGAAGCTCTGTTAATGGACCTTGATTCTTATGGAGGTGTGGACGCAAATGGTATTTTTCTTTGTTTTTTTATAAAGACAGCAGATTTCTTAGCTCCAAAGTTATCTGTTATTTATTGCAAGTTAGCAAGAAGAGGAGCTTTTAGTACTTGTTGGAGAATCGGTAATGTTACTCGTATATGTAAATGTGTTTGTGGTAGCTCAAGCCCCAATGATTACCGCCTAATTTCCATAACTCCCATATTATCTAAAGTTTTTGAACGTCTTCTGGCAAAACGTCTTAATAGGTTTGTTGAAGGTAATCATCTATTCCCTAGTTTGCAATTTGGTTTTCGTAAAGGCCCTGGAGCATGTGATGACCTTCTTACAATCTCCAATGCTGTACAGAAATCCCTTAATTGTGGTCAGGAAGTTCGTATAATTGACCTTGATTTTAGTGCTGCCTTTGACCGCGTAAATCATGAGGCCCTTGTTTTAAATCTCAAACAGTTGGGAGTGGGTGGGTCGTTTCTTAGCATTATTATTGATTTTTTAAGTAATAGATCTCAAAGAGTTGTTGTTGATGGACACCATAGTCAGTATAGGAATGAGATATCCGGTGTTCCAGAGGGTAGTAGTGTTCTTGGCCAATTACTTTTCATACTATATACACATGATATGTGGTTTGGCCTATAAAACAAGCTTGTTGCATATGCAGATGATGCTAATCTCTTTGCGTCAATTCCATCCCCTGAATGTAGATCTGGGGTTGGTGAATCTGTTAATAGACATTTAACTAAAATTAGTGCATGGTGCAAATTATGGGACATGAAGTTGAATCCTAAGAAAACTCAAAGTATGATTGTAAGTCAAGGACGGTGGCTCCTCAACATCCGGATCTCAGTATTGATAATGTTTCTTTAAATTTGTATGACTCTTTTAAAATTTTAGGTGTGATTCTCGATAGTAAATTCACTTTTGAGAAATGCATTAGGTCTGTGTCTTCTTCAATAGGAAAAAAATGGCTTATTGAGAAAGTCTTACAAGATTTTTGGTGATCAATCTATGCTGAAGAATTGTTTTAATTCTTTCTTTCTACCTTGTTTTGATTCTTGTTCGCCTGTCTGGTGTTCAGCTGCTGATTCTCATCTTAATTTTCTGGACAGAAACGTACGGTCTAATAAATTTCTTATTTCTGATCTAGACATTAATATTTTGCACCGCAGTTCAATTAGTTCATTATGCATGTTGCGTAAGATTTTTCATAACTCTGACAATCCTTTACATTCAGATCTCCCTGGGCAAATCTATCATGTTCGTAATACTATACAGGCAGTTAATTCTAATAGCCAGGCCTTCTCCATCATGAGGCTTAATACTACAAATTATTCTAGAAGTTTTATTCCAGGAGTTACAAAGTTGTGGAATGATCTTCCTAATCGGGTAGTTGAATCAGTAGAACTTCAAAATTTCAAAGTTGGAGCAAATGTTTTTAGGTTGGCCAGGCTGACATGAGTCTTTTTATAGTTTATATAGGACGTATCTGTTTTTGACAATTAAAAGTTTACATAGGACATCTGTTTGGGCATTGTTACTGTTTTTAGAATGATTTATTGTTAATTTATTCTGATCATTTATTTATTTCCTTATTTCCTTTTTTCACTGGGCTATTTATCCCTATTGGAGCCCTTGGGCTTATAGCATCTTGCTTTTCCAACTAGGGTTTTAGCTTGGCTTGTAATAATAATAATAATAATAATAATAATAATAATAATAATAATAATCAGTGGCGTAGCTAGAAGTTTGTCAGTGGGTGGGCACCTGGGGGCCACAGCTGAATATTTTGAGATCAGCAGTGGATATTCTGGCATTGTACAGATATCTGTGATTCTATTATATTGCATCAAGGAAATCATGGATTCATAGAAATCAGGTACATCATAATTATACGTAATTACAGAATAAAAAGAATTACAGAAATAAAACTTAAAAATGTTTAGTGAGCTATGCAAAATACATTTTTTTTGTACCAACCGTGTGTCACACGATTGTATATAGTTCACTTTGTGTATATATTAAGCTTGTATCTTCACTCTTCCCTCGCAATAAAAAGAACCTGAATAAACATGTCTGTTTTTCTCATTGGTAACAGTGTCGGTTTTCAACATGAAATTTCTTGTTGCTTTAAGCTTTTGTACATAAAGGAGTGTTCTATGATAAACTTACTCAGTTGCTTTCATCCTGTATTTGAGTCACAACCTTCTCTCGGCCCGTCACATTGGTGACCCGTGAAGTCGACTCGCTCCTCCCGCCTTCCAACCCACCTCGCCCCTCCATCGTTGGTACAATGGCGGACTCTACGGAAGTTATTACTGCAACTCCCCAATTGGAACATTCATCATTCGCCAGCGGAGAGACGTTTGCTTGGTTTCAGCGCGCAGAAGTCCAGTTTCGCCTCAATGGCGTGACTCGCTCAACCAGCAAAGCAGTTTATGTTCTCACGGCGATACCCGAGGACACCTTCCCGAAAATATCCGACTGGCTTTGTGAACAAGGAGACACCCCAATAGTGTATGACGCCCTCAAAACATACCTTCTGCAGCAGTACTCGTCATCACCAGACGTCCTTATAGCCAAGCTTTTTCAGCTCTCGCAACAACCGTTGGGGGACCAAAGTTCTTCGCTCCCCCTCAGAGAAATGACCAGTATCGTTCGCCTGCAACCTGCCGCAGACGGCTCTCCTCGTAAGGTGAACCTACATTGTGCCCCTTGGATACGTCGTTTACCCGGACCTGTAGGCGCTGTCATAACCGATGTCAATAGTTTACCCATAAAGGACTTGATGACCAAGGCCGACACCCTTATGGACAGCCACTTCAAGACCTCCATCAAATCCTCCACCCCTGACAAAGAGAATGCCTATTCAACGTCAACCAAAGCTGACGTGAATGCTGTAGGACATACACGCCTACCCTGTGACGTGCCGAAGCGGTGACAAAGCCACCCACCAACCACAACTCGCTCGCGCCCCAACCAACGACTTCTACAGCCACTTACTACCTCCCATCCTCTGCAGTTTTGCTACTACCTCTTTAGATTCGGGGCAACCGGGAAGAAATGTGCCAAGGATTGTCAGTGGCCAAAAAAAAACGTGTAAGTAGGCCATCGCTCTTGGCGGTGGCCTCCCGTGTTTCTAATCTTTTCTTTTTACATGATGCAGGAATGGGCGTGCGATTTTTGGTAGACACGGGTACTTGTCGTTCTCTTTTACCAAGGGAACTCTTCAGGACACGACGTAGTGTGTCTACATCTGCCGATGTCCGCTTGGTAGCTGCCAACGGATCTGCGATACCCACCTACGGTTACGAGAACCTCACATTATCATTCGGAAACGGTAAGTTTAAATGGAATTTTCTCGTTGCTGACGCAATATTGCCAATCCTCGGTGCGGATTTCCTCTCTCATTTCCACCTTATGGTTGATGTCGCCCACCGACGATTTGTCAACCCAGACTCGTACTTGTCAACACCTCTTCAGCCTGCATCCTCCAACCTTGCTCTTCACATCAGCGCACCCACGGATGCCTACACCCACCTCCTGACGTCGTATCAGGAAGTTTTCCGTCCAGAACTTCAGTATTTATCACCATATCAAGACAATGGGACCCCCAGTCTTCGCAAAATTTAGACGTCTGGCACCGGAAGGATTGGCAGGTGACAAACAGACCTTTGCAGGATATGGAGGAAATGGGCCTTTGCCAAAAGGCCTCTAGCAACATGGTCGTCACCCTTACACATATTTCTGAAGAAAGACGGCTCCCTCTGTCCGTGTGGGGATTACAGGCGCCTGAACATGCAAACAGAACTAGATCACCACCCCCTCCTAAACATTGCCGACGTGACCTCCTACCTGCACAAAGCGAAGGTTTTCTCCATGCTCAACCTCCTGAAGAAGTATTACCAGGTGCCTATTAACCCAGAAGACATCCCCAAGACCGCCATCACCACTCTGGTACATACACCTTCAATTACTACTATTTTGGCCTTCGTGATGCTGGACCCACATTTCGAACGTCTCATGGGGGGCATCTTAGGGGACCTCCACTACTGTGTATGTTATGTGGAGGAAATACTTGTGTTCTCCTCCTCAAAAGAGGAACACTTCCGTCACCTGCACATCGTGCTCGACCGCCTGCAACATAATGTCCTTGTAGTCCGGTACGACAAGTGTACCTTTGGCGCCAATGAAGTGTCGTTCTTAGGGCACAACATCACTCCTGAAGGAGTCCATCCCTTCCTTGAGTAGGTAGCAGCCCTTCAAGACTTCCCCGTGCCCACGACCTTCAAAGCTCTGCCAGAATTCTTGGGCATGATCAACTATTAACACCGTTTTCTGCCAGCCATTGCCGCCACTCTTCCTCCCCTTTACGCCTCCCTCAAGGGCAAGCCAAATGACCTGAAGTGGGGTCTCCTCCAAGAAACAGCCCTCTGCAATGCAGAGAAGGCCCTATCAACCACTGCGGCTCTCACTTTTCCTATCTCACATGCCCCTCTCCTACTCTCCACTGATATCAGCGACGTCGCCATTGGTGCTTTACTCGAGCAGGTGGTTAACGGCTCGCCCCGCCCATTGGCCTTCTTCAGCAGAAAACTGTCCAAGGCAGAATCGTGTTATTCTACCTTTGATCGCGAATTGCTGGCGGTGCACATTGCTGAGCGTCACTTTCGCCATTTCTTAGAATGTACGCCCTTCGTCATTCGCACAGACCACATGCCACTGGTGCACGCCTTCACTCAACAGTCTGACGCCTGGTAGGCCCGAAAACGCCGACATCTCTCCACCATGGCTGAATACAATTGCACCCTTCAATACGTCCCTGGGAAAATGAATCCCGTTGCCGATGCCCTGTCAAGAAATACGTTGGCTGCCATTCAACTGCGATTGGATTACAACACCCTGGCTGAAGCCCAACGGCAGGATCCAGAGTATTAAGCATGTAGGACATCCTGCACGTCCCTCCGTTGGGATGACTTCCCCCTCGAAGACTCCAATGCCACATTCCTCTGTGACATCAGTACTGGTAGACCGCAACCTTGGATTCCTGCTCCAATGTGCCGGCAGGTGTTTGATTTCATTCACGGCCTTCCACATCCCTCGTGCCGTTCTACTGCACAGCTGCTGAAGCAGAAGTTCCTTTGTTACGGCATTTCTAAGGATGCTAAGGATTGGGTCCGCGCCTGTACTTCTTGCCAAACTTCCAAAGTACATCGACACATGGATTCAGGAATGGGCACCTTTCCTCAACCTCAGTGTCGTTTCGCACACATTCACGTCGGCGTTGTAGGCCCCTTATCCACATCACAAGGACATCGTTGCCTGTTTACTGTCATCGACCACTCCACTCGTTGGCCAGAAGCCATTCCCATGGAAACTGCAATGTCCGCCTCATGTACATCTACCTTACTCTCAGGATGGATTGCAAGATTTGGAATCCCTGAGGATATTACTTCTAACAGGGGTATCACTTTCGCCTCTCAATTGTGGACATCATTAGCGAATCTCCTGGACATCACCCTACATCAGACAACGGCCTACAACCCCACGGCCACGTTTTCATAGCACCCTAAAAGCAGCTTTGATGTCCCGCTGCAAGGATTCTAACTGTTTTACTCAGCTTCCCTGGGCCCTCCAGGGACTAAGGACCACTCCTAAAGATGCCCTCGACGTCTAGGCAGCTGAAATGGTGTATAGCGACCCGTTGGTCGTCCCTGCCAAATTTTTTCCTCCCACAATCTCCTCCGACGATCTCCAGCGCATACGTCACGTCGTGGGAAAATTTACTCCATGCTACCAGACTTACAAGCCCCCAGCAAAGCATCATATACCAACAGACATACACGGGCCATTTCCTTGTGATCCGACTCAGTCCGAACGCATTCCTACTAAACATTCGTGGCAAAGAAGACTGGTTCTCCTTTCTTTGTCTAAAACCTGCTTATTTCCTGCCAGATGACCCGCCTACAGTTTGCCTCTCTAGATCAGGCCGCCCTATTTAACATGTACAGTATGTCATTTTTAGGGGGGGAGCTATGTACCAACCAAGTGCCACACGATCGTACATAGTTCATTTTGTGTATATATCATGCTTGTATCTTCACTCTTCCCTAGCACTAAAAAGAACCTGAATAAACGTCTGTTTTTCTAATGAGTAACGGTCTGTTTTGGACATGGAATTTGTTGTTGCTTGGAGCTTTTGTATGTAAAGGGGAGTGTTCTATAATAAAATCACTCAGTTGCTTTCTTCCTGTCTTTTAGTCACAACCTTCTCTCGGCCCATCACATAATCCTGTAATTCCTGTGCATATAGTAATTGTAAAATATGAACATGGAATACAAGGAAAAAAAAACAACTTTTCATGAGTCTTATGTAATAGGTACTCTTGATAACAAATGTAATGATGGATGAGTTTATATATATATATATATATATATATATATATATATATATATATATATATATATATATATATATATATATATATATATATATATATATATTTCAAATAAGCCATATATATTAATACATTAAAGTCTGGATTCTCTTAACGACCTCGGGATCAGAGCCCCAGGCGGAACCGCCCAAAGACTATAATATCGGACCGGCGGGATTTGAACCCTCGTCCAGGATATCTGTATGCCAGTGACCATACCACTCAGCCACGTGGCTGAGTGGTATGGTCACTGGCATACAGATATCCTGGACGAGGGTTCAAATCCCCGCCGGTCCGATATTATAGTCTTTGGGCGGTTCCGCCTGGGGCTCTGATCCCGAGGTCGTTAAGAGAATCCAGACTTTAATGTATTAATATATATGGCTTATTTGAAATATGAAAGAAACACGTTTAAATGTGAAAAATTTATCATACATATATATATATATATATATATATATATATATATATATATATACATATATATATATATATATATATATATATATATATGTATATATATATATATATATATATATATATATATATATATATATATATATATATATATATATATAACGTAACAAAATAAAAAAATGCTCGCTATACATTATATACGGTGAAGAGACAGACTACTACGACATTTCAATTTTTTACAATATCCTCCTGTTCTTGTGATTTTTTCTAAACCTAGCTAAACATACCTCTAAATCTAGTCTTTCAATTTTCATACTTTTAGTTGACAAAACAGTAAGATTGTTTAATATAGCATAGCTCATTGCATTTATGAGACTAGTCTTAACAAATATCAGAACAGAGAAGCCTCTCTCTGCTGAAGCCGACGACATAAGTAAAATTTTCGGTAAGTCTAACAATGATTTAGGTATTCCAGTGTCATTTACGGCCTTGTAGCGTCTTTCTAATGTGCGTTTTACAGAGAATAGCTTATGTTTGAGATCTTTAGTGTTAGCATAATAGGCATGAATATATCAACACAATTTTTCAAAAGATAAGAATTCTATATTTGTGATTTAGGTGACTGGAATGCTTTTATAAGCGAGTATGCTTCATTACTTAACGGGCTTTTCACTACTTACAACATATGAGGTACAATAGGGTAAAAAAGTGAATTCTTCCTGAATTCTTAACATTGAGGTCTAAGTGTGTGCTTCCTGACTGTTTTCATATAAAATCACCAACAAAAATCTTACAATTTTGTAGAAATTATAAATTTCATTGATATTCTACACCCTGAATTATCAAACTCAACAGCTGTTGTTATCACCGGAGAAGTTTCAGAGTGGGCAGCTGTTACAAGTGGAGTACATTGAGGATCCGTCCTTTTCCTATTGCTATATCTAATCTACATTAACGACATAGATTTAAGATTAACTAGTAGAATAGCCAAATTTGTTTACGATACTAAATTAGGCTTAAATGCTGCGAACTCAGAAGACTTATAAGCCTTAAGAGAGGATCTAATGAAGTTAGGGGAATGGTCCAGAAAATGGCAAATGCTTTAAACTGTAGGAAATGTAAAGTAATACATATAGGTTATAATGACCTACAATTAGAATACTCACTGCTGAGTGATGAAATAAAAAGTTTGGATCAAGAAGAAGATCTCGATATTATCATCAACAAGGATTTGGAGTTCACCAAACAGAACATAAAAGCAGAAAAAAAGCACAAAAACTAATTGGCTACATACAGAGAAAATTCTAATACAGAAAAACAGATACTGTACTACAGCTATACACATTACTAGTAAGACTCCATCTAGAATAATGAGTCCAATTCTGGACACCAAGTATTCAGAAGGATACAAGCTAAGGACACTAAATTAATTCCAACAATAATGCAATTTAGATATAGAAGAAGGATGGAATGTTTGACCCTATTTGATTTGAAATCTTAACGACTAAGGGCACTATTTTTAGAGGCATTCAAAATTCTTGAAGTAATAACAATAAAGAGTACAACAATCTATTAATTCTTAGCATATATCAGTTCAGAGGTAACGGATACAAACTGGAATTGGAATGATACAACACCAGTTAATGTGGCAGTATCTTTTCATACAAAATAGTGAATACTTGAAATAGACTTCCAGCGACTGTAGTACACAGGAACACGGTAAACGAGTTCAAGAATATGCTAGACAAGATCATAAAAACTTTCTTAATGAATAAAATGAATAGGTCACCCAAGGCGTTGTATTGGCCTTGAGCTCACCCAAGAGCTGAAAAGTCTTCGCGACATCCAAAATGCTTGTAACTCTCTCTCTCTCTCTCTCTCTCTCTCTCTCTCTCTCTCTCTCTCTCTCTCTCTCTCTCTCTCTCTCTCTCTCTCTCTCTCTCTCTCTCTCTGGACTAAAAAGTCTTTGAGACATCCAGAATCACTGTAACTCCTTGTAACTCTATTCTGATACAAATGATATATCTATTATTGTATAGGACTCCTTGTTTAAAACGGCTTTATCTTTATTTAATGCCGTAATTACATAAGATTTATATACCTGCAATAAGATTCTGTATCCTAATTTTATTTTCAATCATCAGTAAGTATCTCTTAGAAATTTCCTTAAGAAATAAGTTATATTTATGCAATAATGGTTAATTAGAAAAAAAAAATAAATCGGAATGATATTCTTAACTTCTCCTCTCTGAATCTTTTGTATTAAATGTTTCTAGGAGTAAAGACATTTTCCTAATTCCATCCTCTTGTACACTGTTTTATTTGAAATGATTTGAAGTAACTGCCAATTTCTTTGTTTCCAGATAAGTTGGATTTGAGAAAATCAGAAAATCAGAAAATACAAGATTTTCGGAATACAGGTCATTTCTGAGATATAGATTTGGACTTTGTGCGCAAGC
>NC_090741.1:10345023-10352523 GCF_036898095.1 Palaemon carinicauda
TTCTTTTTTGGGTTAATCTTTTGAATTAAGAAAAACTATCAGTGAGGTCATGAATAAGAGATAAGATTGGATAATTTGATTGATATATCTGAAGCTGAGGAGGAGCTTGATGTGCCCATGAATTAATTCAGTGCGTTTGAAGTCAAGGCTATTATTAAAAAGATATGGAAAGCCCCTAAATAAGATTGAATAACTGCTTAGATTATATTGGCCGAAAATCAAGTTACTCCCAGAATACTTACAAGATTATTTTGTAGAATGTGGTGGGAAAAGTCCAAACCTGATGAATGGGAGCTAGAAGTGTTGGTGCAAATGGTAAAAAAAGGACATCTGACTGATTGCAATAATCACAGAGTTAATGTTTATGGACTCCTAGCAAATGAATTTCCAGTGAACAGTACATTACTCCAAAGGAATATATTATCACGTATGTTTTTTATCCTCCTCGTGGATTTTGTAATTTATAGAATAGTTGGGGAGTGTGGAGAGGGATTGGACTGGATTGGTTATAAGAAATTATCGGACCTAGAGTATGCTGATGACGCTGTCGTTATTAGCAAAACGCTACAGGACTTGCAAAGAATGCTTACTTGAATACATGAAATATCACATGACGTTTGGCTCGAGATAAAAAGAAGAAAAACAGAGATGATGAGAACAAAATATGCAAATATCTTTGCAAGGAGAAAGGATTAATGAGGTGAAACCATTTAAATGTTTAGGAATTGTGATCTCTAATACAGGGTTTCTAGAATTATTTTGTGAAATATTGAAAAAAGTCACTCAAAAATGGCTAAGTAAAGTAAAATATGGAAATGGAATTGGCTGTAATTACATAGGAAAATCAGGTTATATATCAATTTAGTGAGATCGGTGTTACTGCATGATCATGATCTGTGGTATGACAATGAAACAGTATCTAACAGATTTTTTAGATTTGAAAAGAAAACACTCAGAAAAATATTTAGAATTAGATGTTGGGGCAAGATTAGAAATGCCACTAAAAGAGAGATTGCTCAAGTATCAAATGTGGATAAGATCATGGTGGAGGGTAGATTGAATGGGTTTCGACATGCTCTTCGCATCCCCAAGAGAGATTAGTTCACCAAACTTTCAATTGAGCTCCACAAGGCAGTGGCAGAGTTGGAAGATCCAGACCTACAAGGCTGAGGACTATGAAGCGTGAAGTAGAAAATGATGAATGGAGAAGTATTTATATAAGAGCTCAAGATAGAGACAACTGGTAAAATCTAACTGAGGCCCTTTGCTTCAATAGGCGTACGAGGAGATGGTGATAATGATGATGATAATGATGATGATTGTAATATTTTCATTTGAAAGGACCAGAATAGTTGAGAGTTAATGTTCATGTTAAGTTCATTGTTAATAGGACAAGTAATAATGATTTTACACGACACAAACCTTAGTTTTTTGTCGGTTAGGTTTTGGCATTTGGGTGGCGAATATCATTCTTTTTTCCATGGAGGATAGTGAAATGATCAAGGTGTGTCCGTGTGCAAGGCCATAGCATAATGGTCCTTTCCTGAACGGACGTCTCTCTCCTAGCTCTCTCCTAGCAGCCATTACCGCAGCTACGATCAGCTTGGAATTGGATCCGGCGTGGACTCCAGCAGCATTAGAGGGATTGCTCCCTTGCCAGTCAACCTTACCCCTCATCCTTATCCTTCCCTTCCCAGCCCCTCCAACCCCCTTACTCTCGAGTACCACTTGACTGTCTCTCTCCTCCTTGAACTTGTCTCTCTCCTCCAAATACTTCTCTAATTGCTACTAACCATCAGTAGCCCTTTTCCCCCGGAGTTGCCGTTGTGGTCTTAAAACTCTCTGGGGGCACTGGGTATTGCTGCAACGTCTAGGCTCATACTTCTTCAGTAGTGCCTACATAGGATAGGGCAATAGGCATAAAGCACTGTCTCCCATAAAATGTTCACTAATACCTTTATCTTTTAAAAAATCAGTTTTTTGGTTCTAGCGCTCTTAATACTTAAAATTCTTAACTTTTTTTGCATTTCCCTTAAAACGTTGATATTGCTCCACCCTCTCCCAGTCTCAAAATCTCTGTCACGTCATTGCAACACCATTTAAAAAAAAAAAAAAAGTAAAAAATTTGATCCCCCGAAAAGGTACGTGAAATCCCGTAGAGTTTATTTTCACTTATTTTTTCCCATAAGAATACTTAAGAGTTAAATTTCCCTTTAATGTAAATTTTTAAATGCATATTACTTTCTTTTCTTCACTGCTATGGGGAAAGTGAAGATTAAAGATACTAGTCAGGGATCTGACAATGATGCCCGAAGGAAGGCAGTATGGAGTATCCTACAGGATAACTCCTGCTTCATTCACAAGTTGACTACAGTCAACAATACTTACTTGGCTATAGCTGATGAAGCTACCATTGAAAAGATCACATTCTTCCCAAAACGAAGGATGCTTCCCTTAGCAGGAATTTTGAGGTCCTAGATCCTCCTCATCTCAATGCTCTTCGTATCCTGGTCATTACGCAGGCTGATGACATAGTATATGACCAATCTGAAGATGAACTCAAACCTGAAATTGAAAATAGGAATAGTGTTAAGGTAAATAAGGTCATCAAGTTACCTAACACCAAATCGACCTTTAAGGTAAAACTTTAGACCATTCAAATGGTGAGAGACTGCCTTACTAAGGGTTTGCTCATTTCTAGCCAATCTTTTCCTCCCAAATACCTGGCCCAGGACGTATTTGTCTCCCTGTCTCAATGTATGAGATGCTACAAATACGATCACACGAAAAAGGACTGCCCTCAACCATCCACGTATACGATATGCTCGCTTTGTGCCTCAGTGGATCACTTTTGGACTAATTGCAACAATCAGCATAGTCATAAGTGTATCACCTGCAATGGTGACCATCCTACCATGGCAGCAAGATGCCCCACCCGAAAATCTATGGTTAAGGACCAAGCAAAGGTTCCTAGAAACCAAAAATCAACTGTCACACCAAATAAGACCTTTGCTCAAGCCTCAGCCCCCTCCAATCCTAACTCCTCCTCTCAACCTTTATTCAGCAGTATTTCCCTTCAACAACAGACGGTCATGAACACTGCACGTATCATGGCTAACCTCAGTGAAGCAGTCGAGCCAGGGACATTCCAGTCTATGGTTGATTCTTTTTATAAAGCCAATGGACTCCCATTGGTCAAAATTCCCATCGAGGCTATCAATTTAGCCAATAAAGTCTCAACTATGCTGAAGTCAGACAATGTACATGCCAATACCCCTCAGATATCTGTGGCAGTTAACGAGGAAATGGAAACTGATGAAGCCAATAGGAAAAGAGCACTGGGTGACGCAGATTCTGATATATCAGAGCCTGCTAATCCTGCAAAAAGACAACCACAGCCCTCTACCTCAACTTCTGAACCTCTGGACACTGAATTGCTAGGAGCTATTGCTCTCCCTCACCTTCTTCCAATGAATCTAGCACCCCCTAAGGTTGGTCTAAAATTGTATACTTCCATCAATTTATCAAACCCCCCTAAATCCACATCTCATGACCAAATTAAGAAAATGATTTTTGAGACCAAAACTATGAAATACTTATACACTGAAAAGTTAGCTAACTCCACAGTGGTTCAATTCATTAACAGTGGCTCTATTCAACTGGACAAATACCTCTCCAAGATTGTCCGGATCACTCCAGATAAGTTCAGTAGATTAAAATCAGGCTTCTTCGATCTGACCAAAGGACGATTACCATAATGGATTCCCTCACAGTGATTCAGCATAATGTATTAAAGTGGACGTTCCTCAGGTGTAAGGAACTTGCTAATATCTACTCCTCCCTCTCTCCTCACCTCATACTTCTTAACTCAACAGGAATTCCTGACTCTACCCGTATCAAGATCTGGAACTATAATGTGTTCCAGTGCAACCCCTCTGGTGAACAGGGGGCTGGTACAGCAATAGCGGTTCGGCGGGATGTTGCTGTCAAGTTAATTGATGGTTTCAATCACGATCTTATCGCTGTCGAAATACAGACAGTACGGGGACCAATTATAGTCGCCACGACCTATCTGCCCCTAAGAAACCCAATATTTCCACAGCAAGATATATTATCATTAATGAGACGTAACATCCCTGTCTATCTGCTGGCTGATCTTAATGCAGCTCATCCAGCCCTTGGTTATAACAGAATCAACCCTATTGGCACATTAATCAATGGCCTGTTGAATAGAAACCTTATAACGTTCTTAGGACCAGATTTTGATACGTATTTTACCAGAAGAACCTCTAGTAAGCCAGATATTCTGCTTTCAAATAGATTTCATATGTTTAATTACTCCCTTACTCAAGGCCCCTTAACCACTTCGGATCATCTTCCCATTATTTTTAAGCTTACTGTGAGACCCATTATGGTGGTTGCTAATCCAACTATAGATTTGAACAACGCGAACTGGGAACGTTTTAAGGACACTCTTGATGACTCTCTCTCTACTTTTGACGAACCCGATAACATCTTAAAGGATAAATCGTACATTGACGATAAGATAGCTTTTTGGTATAGGATGATCAAGGAAGCCTCAGAGCTCCATATCCCATTTAAAACTTTCAGGATATTACCTTATACAAAAGAAACAGATTCCCTAAAGTTACTTCAGATCCGTTTTAAGCATGCCCTGGAATTAATTAACAATCGAGGCCCCACGCATCAACTTTTAGAGTATATTCATAATATACAAGAACGTATTAAAATAGAATCAACTGACCTCATTATTTCTACTTGGGAGGCTCTGTTAGACAAATGTGAAGGCTTTTATAAAGATCCTGCAAAATTTTGGAAAATGATCAGGAAATTGTTTGGCTCAACTTCTCAACCAATAGCATACATCACCCATAATAACGAGAAGATCTATTCATCTCAAGATCAGGAGGTGATCTTCAGAGGCTTCTGGTCCAATATCTTTAGAGTAGACCCAGTAGAAAATCTAAGGTTTGACCAACGACATGAACAGCATGTCACTGAGTCAATCCGTGAACATGCTGATCATATAATACCTTATGATACAGTAGATCTTGAGAGACTTGACGAAGATGACCCTTTCCTCAAACCTATTCAACTTCAAGATATTATTAAAATAATCAAAAGTTTTAAAAACAAAGCTCCAGGCCTGTCTAAAGTAAATAAACTTATCCTTAGTAATTTGCCAAATTCGATGGTCTCTTTTCTTTGCAACATCTTCAATGAAACTTTTAGTATGGGTTATTGGCCAGATTATTTCAAAAAAGCAATACTTCCCTTTGTGGGGAAAAAGGGCAGAGACCTCACCTCAGTCTCTAACTATAGACCTATGTCGTTATTAGAGACACCGGGTAAGATACTTGAGAAAATTATTAAAGAAAGATTGGAGGATTTCCTTGAGGAAAATTTACTTAACAATAACGATCAATACGGATTTACAAGGGGTAAAGGGACCCAACTTGCATTAGCTCGTCTTTACGAATACATTGCGGTCAAGTCAAATCTTGGGGGTCGTTGTAACCTAATATCTAGGGATGTCAGCCGAGCTTTTGATAAGGTATGGCACGAGGGCCTTAAATACAAGTTAATAGAAGCACAACTCCCAAATCTAGCTACTAGGCTATTGTGTAATTTTCTTGATAATCGAGTGGCCATGATCAAGATTAAAGAATATATTGGACCAGAGTTTCCACTTCTATCTGGTGTTCCTCTGGGCAGTGTTCTCTCTCCTTCACTTTACAATTTTTATATCAGAGACACCCCTCCTCCTGCTCCAGGTTGTCTGCAAATCATGTTTGCAGATGACCACACCCAGGTAATATCTATTCCTGATAAGAACAAACGCATGCTGCAAATTAAAACAGTCAGGGAAATACAAAAAGTAAATAATTACGAAAAGAAATGGAAAATAACAACAAACTGGAACAAATTCCAGCTCCTCCCCATTTCAGCTCGCAGTCCTGCAGAAATCATTGTTGACAATGTTAGAATTCCATTTAAACAAAAGGCCACAATACTTGGGTGTAACTTTAAGAAATCAGGTATACTTTCACACGTCAAAGAGAGAATAGCTGTTTCTAGAAAAACTTTTGATAAATTGCTACGATTTAAATACTTATCAACTAAAACTCAACTCCATTTATATAATTCTTTAGTAAGGCCACAGTTAGAGTACCCCACCATAATATTTGGAGCAATCAGCAAAACTTCTCTTAATAAAATGCAGGCAATTCAAAATAGGGCTTTGAGGAGAGCCTACAAAGAGAGCCCTCCCTATTACAATACAATTAGGGATTTACATGCTCATTCCAAATTGGAGCCTCTTAATGTCCGGTTTCACAGGCTTGGCCAGAAAACCTGGGACAAACTTGCTTTAGACGATGACGACCTTTGCACCCGAACTAGAACTCTCACTACTGAACATGCTCGTGACCATTATTGGTGGAAGAAACTGGAGCCTGGGATCAATTGCGATCCTCCTAGGCCCAGATTCATTTCATCTGATTGATTTCATTTTAGATTCATTTTGCAATTAAATTGTAATTTAATTTAAACATTATATCATCACCAAAAAAAAAAAAAATAAATAAAAAAAAAAAAAAAAAAAAAAAAATAAAAAAATAACCTTCATTAACCATCATACCCTACTCAATCAACATAATGGTGACAGTAGATTGCTGTCGTTTTGCTTGGCATGAACCAAAAAACCTTTCCTATTCCTTCCTGTCTCTTCCTGTCTCGAAATAACTCTACTACTATCTAATGTCGCATGAAGGTCTGCCCCTCTCTTTTATTCTTTCCCTGTACTTCATTCCCCCCCCCCCCTTATTCCCTTCTCCTTTCCCATCCCAGGTACCTGCCCTCGGGCTATAAACTGAATTGTATCCAGGGGTACTTATCCTTTCCCCATATTCCCCACTTCCCTGTCCTCATCGTACTGGTACTGGTACTGGTCCTTTCCTTGACGAGAAGTGAAAGCGGACACCAACCCTTGATGTCAAAGGTAGTATGCTATGGGCTCGCCTCAGCATCCCCCCCCCCCCCCCTCTCTCTCTCTCTCTCTCTCTCTCTCTCTCTCTCTCTCTCTCTCTCTCTCTCTCTCTCTCTCTCTCTCTCAATACCAATTCGTTAGATTCTAATTAATAGCAGAGTCAATACAAACATCTTGCTAGTTTTTAATCGTTGTATTAAGCCATGAAGGTCTGGTGGTTTATTAGTAGGTTAACTTTTCCGTATCTTTCCTTTGTTTTCCTCTCTGGTATTTATTTTCAAAATCACTTTTAATATCCTCCTTTCCGTTGAAGTGGCGATACTTTAAGTCGAGGCAATATCAAATAACAGTTGTATTTGTAGCTTTAATTCCTCTATTTTTCTTTTTTTTTCACTTTACACGGGGATCTATTTTCTATGCAATGTAGCTAATATGTTGATTGCAGATGAATATATTTAAGCTTATTAATGTAATGAGGATAAAAAATGTCT
>NC_090741.1:10360023-10370023 GCF_036898095.1 Palaemon carinicauda
GTATTAAAGATTTATGTAATCCTAATAATGCATTATGTGGAATAATGAATCTGAAAATAATAAATTGAAACAAACAAAACTAATTGTTTCTGTATGGGAGTCTTCAGAACAGAAAGATAACATGAAAGAAGTAATTATAGTAAGATTGCTTATTGGTCATAAGACATTATCCATGTTTTTCTTGATGTACACTCTTAAGGAGACAGATCCTAAGTGCATTGATTAGGACATTATTTCAATAATACTACAAATTTCCTCAATTAAGAAGTTTTCTGAGTTTCTTTACTTTCAAAATTTGGAATTTTTTGGCCACATGTTTGAAAGATAGAATCTAAATTTAAGTTTCTGTTTATCAAAAATTTCCATTTCTTTATATTTACTATGTTATTAGATTTATTGACTATATTTATTATTCATTATGTATTTCCCTCCCGAAGCTATTCGTGCTATCTCTATGATAGTTGAGGTCGAATCATGGGGTTACTAAATTTCCTCGTTGGATGATGATAATAATAATAATAATAATAAAAATGATAATAATAATAATAATAATAATAATAATAATAATAATAATAATAATAATAATTATTATTATTATTATTATTATTATTATTATTATTATTATGATGATGATGATGATGATGATGATGATGATTATTAACATTATTGTCATTATTATTATTATTATTATTATTATTATTATTGTTATTATTATTAGCATGATGATGATGATGATGATTATCAACATTATTATTATTATTATTATTATTATTATTATTATTATTATTATTATTATTATTATTATTATTATTTTGTGACCAATTAACTATGCTAACGCCTAAACATATTTTCGTTATGCTTATCGTACATGCACCGTCAAGCCAGTAAATCCCAATGAGAGGAAGAAAACAGGGAAAAAATACTATTGCACTCTGCGTCCTTTCCAGCCTTTTTCTGAATTCATTCAACGCCCAACGAAATAAGCGACAGGACTCGACACCCAACATAATAGAATTCTCCATTTTCTCCTTGAGCATATATCGGAATTCCCGACAGAGCCAGCGAAGCAATTAGCGACATCTTTCCGACGGCTTTTAATGGTCTGCTGAGAATTTTATCATTTCGTTAGAGCTTCAACAGACGCTAAGTGGTTCAAGGAGTTCTTGTATCACGTATTCGGAAATAAGTTTTAAGCCTCTAGTAATGTTATTTTCATAGCCATATTTATTTCAAAGAGAGAGAGAGAGAGAGAGAGAGAGGAGAGAGAGAGAGAGAGAGAGAGAGAGAGAGAGGAGAGAGAGAGAGAGAGAGAGACGTTTTTGTACAGATGTAAAATATCTGGCAATTTGAAATTATCATACAAATTTATATTACAATTACCCACCCGTTTTAACTTCTATCAATTCATACGATTCTTTTGTGTTGACTTATCTCACTATCCCTATCTTAGAGTAATAAAGATTATTCCTTTTTTCTCCAAAATTTAGTCTATCAAAAATAATATTTTTTTCCATCTAAATAGAATATGAAACAGTATATTTTCTGTTTAGATCTTAAATTGGTAAACTAGACCAGTTAATTCCTGGGAAACAATTCAGACTTAACCATTGTGTTTTCTGTGTTGCTAAAGAAGACTGGATTGTAGCAGCCTTAAATAAATCTATTTATGGTATTAACTTAACGTGTTTCTGGTGTTGCAAATTAAATTTAAAAATTGTTATTAAATTTCCATTTCTTCGCAAATAAAAGCGCTTTCACATATACAAGCTTTCAAGAAAGTATGTTGTATAATAATGAAATTCACTTTGGGGGCCTGGAATATATTCTTTTTTTTGGGTTAATCTTTTGAATTAAGAAAAAACTATCAGTGAGGTCATGAATAGGAGATAAGATGGGATAATTTGATTGACATATCTAAAGTTGAGAAGGACCTTGATGTGCCCAAGAATTAATTTAGTGCGTTTGAAGTCAAGGCTATTATTAAAAAGATATGGAAAGCCCCTAAATAAGATTGAATAACAGTTTAGATGATATTGGCCGAAAATCAAGTTACCTCCCAGAATACTTACAAGATTATTTTGTAGAATTTGGTGGGAAAAGTCCAAACCTGATGAATGGGAGCTAGAAGTGTTGGTGCAAATGGTAAAAAAAGGACATCTGACTGATTGCAATAATCACAGAGTTAATGTTTATGGACTCCTAGCAAATGAATTTCCAGTGAACAGTACATTACTCCAAAGGAATATATTATCACGTATGTTTTTTATCCTCCTCGTGGATTTTTGTAATTTATAGAATAGTTGGGGAGTGTGGAGAGGGATTGGACTGGATTGGTTATAAGAAATTATCGGACCTAGAGTATGCTGATGACGCTGTCGTTATTAGCAAAACGCTACAGGACTTGCAAAGAATGCTTACTAGAATACATGAAATATCACATGACGTTTGGCTCGGAATAAAAAGAAGAAAAACAGAGATGATGAGAACAAAATATGCAAATATCTTTGGAAGGAGAAAGGATTAATGAGGTGAAACCATTTAAATGTTTAGGAATTTTGATCTCTAATACAGGGCTATTAAAATTATTTGATGAAATATTGAAAAAAGCCACTCACACAATGGCTAAGTCAATTAAAATAATGGAAATGAAATTGCCTGAAATTACGTAGGAAAATCAGGTTATATATCAATTTAGTGAGATCGGTGTTACCTGCATGATCATGATCTGTGGTATGACAATGAAACAGTATCTAACAGATTTTTTTAGATTTGGAAAGAAAACACTCAGAAAAATATTTAGAATTAATTGTTGGGGCAAGATTAGCAATGCCACTAAAAGAGAGATTGCTCAAGTGCCAAATGTGGATAAAATCATGGTGGAGGGTAGATTGAATGGGTTTGGACATGCTCTTCACATCCCCAAGAGAGATTAGTTCACCAACTTTCAACTGAGCTCCACAAGGCAGTGGAAGAGTTGGAAGACCCAGACCTACAAGGCTGAGGACTATGAAGCGTGAAGTACAAAATGATGAATGGAAAAGTATTGATATAAGAACTCAAGATAGAGATGACTGCTAAAATCTAACTGAGGCCCTTTGTTTCAATAGGCGTACGAGGAGATGGTGATGGTGATGATGATAATGATGATGATGATTGAAATATTTTCATTTGAAAGGACCAGAATAATTGAGAGTTAATATTCATATAAAGTTCATTGTTAATAGGACAAGTAATAATGATTTTACACCGACACAAACCTTAGTTCTTTTGTCGGTTAGGTTTTGGCATTTGGGTGGCGAATATCATTTTTTTTATCCTTGAAGGATAGTGAAATGATCAAGGTGTGTCCGTGTGCGAGGCCATAGCATTATGGTCCTTTCCTTGACGACAAGTGAAAAGCGGACACCAACCCTTGATGTCAAAGGTGGTATGCTATGGGGTCTCTCTCTCTCTCTCTCTCTCTCTCTCTCTCTCTCTCTCTCTCTCTCTCTCTCTCTCTGAATACCAATTCGTTAGATTCTAATTAATACCAGAGTCAATACAAAAATCCTGCTAGTTTTTAATCGTTGTGTTAAGCCATGAAGGTCTGGTGGTTTATTAGGAGGTTAACTTTTCCGTATCTTTCCTTTGTTTCCCTCTCTGGTATTTATTTTCAAAATAAATTTTAATATCCTCCTTTCCGTTGAAGTGGCGATACTTTAAGTCGAGGGCAATATCAAATAATAGTTGTATTTGTAGCTCTAATTCCTGTATTTTATTTTTTTCTTCACTTTACACGGGATCTCTATTTTCTATACAATGTAGCTAATATGTTGACTGCAGATGAATATATTTCCCCTTATTAATGTAATGAGGATAAAAAAATATCTTAAAGTTATTTGAAACCAATTTACACTTATATCATATCCTGTCACCGAAGATTTCCCTTAAAAACCAGTAACGATAAAGTCACATGAACCTCTTTCTCTTGTTTTTTTTACGGTGTGTTGCGCAGGCTTAATACAAGGGTCATGGAGGCCTACTATGAGATTCAAGGCCTCTGTAACATGGTTTTTTGGACTTTGCTCCTTATCAAAGCATCGGATGTAGCTGAAAGTTGACATATGTATATTTTACAACCACGCACAAATTTTGTCAGCATTATCAATAACCTAAACCCGATAGTTTTAATTTTTATAGAGTAAAAATGATCTAGCCGACGCCATGGCCAGTGATAACGAGCCAAGAGTTGAAAACATTCATTACATAAGCAATGTAAACACCTTTTGACAAAATTTTGCCCCGCCCATCCACCAGACACCCATTCACCTTGTTCCATCTGCTCTAAAACCCATAAAAATCAAGAATGGCTAACAGGATTTGGAATTGACCCCGTGGTTGCAAAACTGCATTTGTCTTATGACTTGCAACTTTATACAGTCAAGAGAAAGCCCGTGGCCATATTTACTATAGCCTGAATAAGTAATTATTCAGTTTCTAGTTTAAATCAATGTTTATGGTCTGATTTGTATTTAGCATAACATGATAATAATACTTGTAATATCATTCAAGCTTTTGAACATTTCCATTAACTATTCACTATGCCACCAAGAGAGAGAGAAAAGAGAGAGAGATTGTATGTAGACAGTCTTTATATAACTATTTTTTTTAAATAAGAATTTTGTGCTAAACTCTCCATCAGACCAACGGATCATCCGATATAATTTTTTTTCTTCTTCTTAGGCCGTACGACCGTGTTGGCTATGTTTTGGGCATGACTGTATTTTGTAAATAAATCAGGAATAGTTTTAGGAGTTTTATTTGTACATCTAATGGGGATTTATAGGAGTAAAGTGAACATAATTCATTTATCCTTTAAAATAATTACTCCATGTAGCAAAACAAATAGTAGTTAAGATGATAATGCAATGAAGGAATGATACCATACTTTATCTTTAGCTTCAACATCGGCAATAACACACCCAGTTGCCATAATTTGTCAGATTAATGAAATAACCTATCATCTAATGTTAAACTTAATTTCTGAGGAGGCCATGGCTTATTGCACAGTGAAAAAACATTACAAAGACTTTATGAATGGCGGAACGATACATAAATGTGGGTGGGGTATCTGTGCTAGCGTAGTAATACTACTGTAGCAGTAGTGCCGCAACAGTAGTATACATGAATTAAACTTTTAGGCCAACTGCTGGGATCCTTGAGGATCATTTAGCACTTCTTAAAACTACTCAAGAAATGAGTTTTTATAGCCAAAATTTAAATTTTCTGATCCAACAATGCTCATGATAGCCTTCAGTGTTATCCTGAATTATAACCAGGCCAAAGTGGGTGGAGCCTCATGAAGTCATCATTCTGACGATAATTATTGGTGAGGGTTTAAAGCCAAAATACGGTACTGGCTATTTTTTTTTTTACAGTAAATAGGTAGGTAGATAGACAATAAAAAAAATTGCTTGACATTGGGTATAGCAGTTATCAAATCATGCTTGTCTACTAGGTTTTTGAAAATTACCAACTATTCCCTACACCTTGTCAATCTGATTGTGACCTATAAAGTAGACTGTAATTTCTTAGGAAACTTATTTGGGAGTTAGACTGATAATCGAAGTGTTTTTGTATTTATTAACATATTTTGTTGGTTTGTTCATTATGACAATTATCAGTGGAGAGGTTTCAGAGTTCAGAAAGGTGTACTGCTTTGCTTTTATTTCAAATTTTATATCATTGTTGGCAGAGGTATAGCCTTCGTTACGTATAGCCAATCATCGATCGAGAAAGAGGGAAGAAATGCCGTCATAAGTTACGTAACGAGTGCGTTCGAAACCTTTTCTCTGAGTAAGTTGGCCCGTCTTAAAAAAAGTCACTTTTACATTATAAGTACCAAATTTATTTAACCTACGTAATACAGAATATAGTCAAAATTTATGTGTAGATATAATGTGCATTCTGAAGAAGCGTTATATTTATGAAATTCATAGATAAAAAATTATTGCGAAAAAAACCGTGTTACAGAGGCCCAGAATCTCATAGTAGTGGTTTCTAACGCTAGAGAACAATAGTTTGAATTTGGAGTGTCCTTCTCTTGGAAGCTAAAAAGTTTTTCTCTACCCTTATCTAGTCGAAAATATCCACTGAACAAGGAATAGAGGACATGAATAAAAAAATAAATATCTTTGATATAGTTCATACTTAAGCTAATTGAACTATTCTTCTTCGTCGAAGGGGCTAACTCCTGGGCTGTAACTGTCCAGTAGCTGCTTTCCACTCGGTAAGGGAATAAAAAACTATTTAATTGTTAGAAATCATGATCATTCAATCCGTGTGTAAGTTGTGTTGTACACAAAATATTTTGAATATATAATTCAATTTGTAGACACTTAGTATTGACTTTAATCAGCTTCCATAAAAGGAAAAAATATAACACTTAATGCAATTCATATCATTAACTATTTATGTTTTCATATCCACACTGTACGATAATAATTATTTCTTGCATTTTTTCTGGAAAAACTATTCTATCTAAATTCCATTATACATTGAAATTTCATCTTAAAGCCAAAAAAGTAAATAATAAAAGTCATGAATAAAACTAAATCGTATCTTCATATATTGTATACTTTTCATATAGAATCCATCTGTTTTATTAGATAAATAATTCTTCCTTGCTGAACCAATAATTTATTGGCGGCCTCATTAATGTAATTCGGATTTCTTTATTATTATTATTTAAGACTATGACGTACAGATAATAGAAAAAAAAGATTATCTCAATGTTGTTTATGGAACAGGTTTCCACAAAATTAGGAGATTTTGTGACATCATGGGGCTATAAACAGATACAAATTTTAATTAAATAGAAGATTATATGTTATTCTGATAATGAATGAGGTATTTAAAAATATTAAGTTCAAATGCTTTGTTTTACTAGATATTTCCAGAATTTTTAAATAATCTTAAACTCACGTTAAAGATACTAATTTGCCCAATGTACCAGCCATTCATTGGGATATTACCACTAGCAAATTATTTGGTCTAGCCTATTCTTAACAAATTTCCCTCTTCCCTTACACAGTTGAAAACGCTAACCTAATTGAACAATTCTTCACTGAATGGGATAAGTTTTGGGCTGCAATTGTTCAATGGGTACTTTCCACAAAGGGAGCGTAGAACTAAATCCTTAGCTATAGTAAGATACTCTTCTAAGAGAAGGACACTACAAATACAAACCATTGGTATCTAGTTTTGGGTAGTCCAATAGTACCATGGTTTTCCACTGTTTTGTGTTTTAGTTTTCTTCTTTTTTTCTTTTTTTTTTCTTTTTAGATGGTGTGTTCTTCAAGCTTAATTGATGTGCCATGGGGCCCTAGTGGTTTATCAAGTGGTTAACTTCTCCCTCTCTGTTCCTTTATCATCCCCTCTGGTATTCATTTTTAAAATCAATGGTAATGTCCTCCCTTCAGTTGATGTGGTGATACTAGGACCAGTATGGCCTAGACTAAGCAGATGTCTTATGTGTTGTCATATTCGTGGGTTACTTGGCAAAACTAGAGACTTTACAACTGCTTCCAGACAGTATGATATATCATTCTCGGAAACTTTGGTTTCCTGAATTATACGCTGGTATGAGCTGATTATCTCATGCTTTAAAAACTAATAATTTTTAAATAGTAAGCCATTCCTATGGCAGGAGACCTGCTATGATTTCTTATATTATGAGATTCAGGTCATAAATATTTTTGGCATTTATAACATCTGTTAATTGTGTTCAGTCTATTAGAATCTACACTTAAATGAATCTATCTAAGATTGTCTTCTTACCACTGTGCCTAAGATAAAAAAGAGATGATAGGAAGGCCTGTTTTGTTCTTGCTGGTTATTTTAACGCTAACCGTAGAGGGTGGTTAGGACTATTTTTGTCTGGAGGCTAATATAGCAATTTAAGGTCTCATGAAGCCAGTAAAATTGGAACGATGATTCAACCCAATCAGCCACACGTCACTTGCCTGCTATCCTATGAAGGATGGTGGATGTCTCAACCACTCATTTTCACAAAACTCCTGTTATATCTAATAAAAGAAACAAACAATTACATCACCTATATGAGAAACGAGAAACAAATGCTCAGGCGTACACAAGGAGTGGTTGCAATGTAATAGACTGCAAAATATTTATGCATTGTAATGGGTACAAGCTTACATGAACTATGGATGTTCTGAGTAAAAGATAAAGCATATATAATAGCAGAGTTCCACAAGAGTGATATCCTCTAGACATTTTGAGGTGATAGAGGAGTACTTCTACATGTTCAAAGGGTAGATGGTACGGATGAATAATCAGGGACAAGTTGAATACATATGACCCGTCATGGAGTACATGTGTGAGAGGCATTGATGTGTCAACCTTGGAAAACATATGTAGCTCAACGAAGTTATATACCATGAACAAAACAGAAAAAAAGTCATAATACTCCATATTTTGTGAGAAACTCAGATGTATTATATCCTTGACTTCATAATATACCATAGTGTTTTTTCGTCCCGACTTGACATCACTTTCAGGCTAATAGACTAACACTAAGGAAAAGGTTACAATTCTTTTATGGATTATTTTTTTTCCCAATTCTGTTAGCCTTAACCCAAAACAACAAGAGAGAGTATTTTATTTATATAAGTACATACATGATAAAGGTCAATAAAAAAAAAAATCCCGTATTTTCAATCTACGTGGTGGGTGGACCTAATCGAAGGGCCTTGAAGGTCTGGTGGTTTATGAAGAGGTTAACTTCTCCCTATCTTTTCCTTTATCTTTATCTCTGGTATTCATTTTCAAAATCATTGTTAATGTCCTCCTTTCAGTAGATGTGGCTATACTGGAAGGTACTAAACCATGCATGGCGTGTTGACTTTGTCATGTTGACCAATTTTATCTGACATTTTGTGTTTGGTCTATGAGTTACTTTTATATATTTGTGTAGATATAATTTTTTATTTCATTATTGTTAGGTTTGTTTTCAAGTATGATGAGATTTTTTTATTACTTTAATTCATATTTTCTTTGGCGATATTGAACAAAATCTATGACCCCGTGTGGCCTAGACTGCCAATGTCGTCTGATGTATTATGATTTTCGTGGACAGCATTGCAATATTGTAGAGTTTGCAGCTGCCTAAAGACAATATGATATTCGATTTTGCTCAGAAACTTTGGTTTCTTAAATGATGTACTAGTGTTATTCTACACTTAAAGAAAACAAGAATTCTTAAATGGTATGTCATTCGTATGACATAAGTCCTGCTTTGAATGCGGATGTCATGTGATTCATGTAATAAATATTTGCGGAAGGTATAACAGACTATATTTGTGTTCAATCTATCTGAATCTAGACTCAGATGATTCTATCTCCAATTATCTTCTCACTGCTATGGATCTGATACAAGAAGATGATAGAAAGGCCTCTTTTGTTCTCAGTGATTTCAACGCTCACCATAGGGAGTGGTTAGGACTGTTTTTGTCTGAAGGTGAGCAAAGTAATTTAAGGTCTTGTGAACACAGTAAAATTGGAACGAAGACCCAACCCAACCACCCATACGTCACTTAACTCCTAGGAAGGACTAGGTATGTGGCGACAACTTTGATTTTTTTTTTTTTTTTTTTTTTGCAGAGTTCTTGTGCTATCTAATGATAGAAACAAACGATTACACCACCTTTATGAGAGACGACATATAAAAGACCTTAGTTTACACATGAGATGTTATTGTAATTTAATAGACATTGTAAAATATTTTTGCATTGTAATGAGTATGGGAATATAAACTTGCCTTACATATGGATGGTATGAGTTGAAAATAAGGCATATGTAATATCAGCTTCTTTATGAGTGATGTCTTGTAGCTATTGAGAGGTGATGGGAGTACTTCCCAATGCTCAAAAAACACCCCATACCAAAGAATAATCGGGACTAGGTAATTACATTTTGGTCATCATGTAGTACATTTGGTAGA
>NC_090741.1:10376189-10388689 GCF_036898095.1 Palaemon carinicauda
AAATCCATCTACAATATTTTTTTATGAAATATTAGTGACTTTAACTGGCATTTGTGTTTTTTAATGAAACCAATCGAAAGAAAATAAAACGAAGTTCTTGTAAATTTAGTGAGAGAAAGAGAATAAGTTTTCGCACCTTATGTCCGATAAACATATATAAATGATTAGATTTTTCAATGATAATCGAATGGATTTTTATCATATTTGCAGAAATACTTTTTTCTTGAGACAATAAAATTTTTCTGTTTGCTGTATTAAAGGCTGCAATATCTTTAGGGACTTTTACATTGAAAAGTTTAGGAATACGATAATCTAAATCCACTTACTTGGCTTAATACGAAAGGTACAATATTTTGATTTATTAATCGAAACAGAAAAAAAATTACATTGTTTGTATGATTTAATGGTATCTATTGGAGTCATTTGAACTTCCAGTAATATTAACCATGACATCTTTCCTTAAAAAAAATTAAAATAAGCTACTTTTTCCCCTTCCTTTAGGTAGTGAATGATGTTTTCAGTAAAAAAAGTCACGAGGGAGAAAAGATGTAGGACACAAAATTACAATATTGACTGCCCAGAGGACTCGCTTGAAGCACAAAGTATAAATTTTAGTGTCATTCGTATCAAAGTTGAAAATGGTGAATTTCGTTGGTCTTAATTATAAACTTACTGAAAGGCTGAGACAACAAAGAACTTCATAACTTCTTTCAAGTAAGTATATATATATATATATATATATATATGTACCTGTATATACTCGTATATATATATATATATATATACATATATATATATACATATATATGCGCAAAAATCACAGGAAAACGTGATGCTCAGATGCAGAAGAACCACAGGGAAAATGAAAATACGAAATATACGATAAAGTCCTGACTAGTTTCGTGATACTTCCTCAGAGGACTGAGGAAGTATCACGAAACTAGTCAGGACTTTATTGTATATTTCGTATTTTCATTTTCCCTGTGGTTCTTCTGCATATATATATATATATATATATATGTATATATATATATATATATATGTATATAAATATATATATATATATATATGTATATCTATATATAATATATATATATATATATATATATACATATATATATGTATATCTATATCTCTCTCTCTCTCTATATATATATATATATATGCATATCTATCTATCTATCTATATATATATATATATATATATATTTATATATATGTATATATATATATATATATCGTACTAGTATATATAAACATGAAATTATATATATATATATATATATGTATATATATATATATATATCTCGTACTAGTATATATAAACATGACACTATATATATATATATATATATGTATGTGTGTGTATGTGTGTGTATATACATATGTATATATGTATATACACGCACATATGTATATGTATATGTATATATATATATATATATATAAATATATATATATATATATATATATCGTACCAGTATATAAAAACATGTATATATATATATATATATATGTATATTCATGTTTATATATACTGGTACGATATATATATATATATATATATATGTATGTATACAGTGGAACCTCTACATACAATTGCCTTTACCTATGATTTTTCCAACACTTGAAGTAAAATTTGATAAAAATTTTCGTCTCGACACCCGAAGTTATGCTCCAACATGCGACGTAGATCATACACGTAGAATTTTCTCGAAGAGTCGATCGTAGTTTCTCGTTTACGGTGGTAGACGGCAGCATGTCAGTAGGACGCTATTGAGCGTCTCGTCAGTCAGTTCTCTGTTCTCGTGCGCATCGTGTGGTTGTTCTCTGTTCGGTCCGTTATTAACAGTGCTTATCATCTTCCTTTTCTTACATTTCCTTTTTTATTTTACATATAATCATAGGTTCTAAGAAGTTTACTTTTGGTACAAGTAGTAGTAGTGGTGAGAAAAGGAAGAGGGCAATGCTTTTATTAAAACTGACACAAAAAATTATAGAAAAACATGAGCACAGTGTGCGTGTGAGTGATCTGGCTAAACAATATGGCCGGAATATGTCTACGATCTCGATGATCATCAAGCAAAACGTAGTCATTAAAGCAGTCAAAGCATCGAAGAGGATCACCATTATTGTATTTCAAAATGTCGTAGCTCTATCCTGGAAGAGATGGAATTTTTTGGGATGATATGGATAAAGGACAAAGAGATTGTTGTTGATACAATCACTAAAACGATCATTTGTGAGAAGGCCAGCGCTATCTATTGTGACTTGAAGGCGGCGGGCTCTTGGGGTGACGTGGGTGAGAGTTCAATGGAGGAATATGAATATATACGAACGTAAACGTAATTATTCTGTATATATATATATGTATATATATATATATATATATATACATATATATATATAAAACGGATTTTGAGCGAAGCGAAAAATCTATTTTTGGGTGAGATGGCCATGTCGTCCTGATGGAAGTTCCTATAGGGTAGCTTCCTAGGGTATATTACAACTACGGCGATATTCCCAGAGAATTTACCTTAAGGTACCAGAATTCTAACTCCTGGAGCGAGTATCCCTCGTGAAAGGGATATCGCGACATATCAGAGGACGTATTCTAGACACGTCACATAGCAATCTACATCCTGGACAGAGATTTCGTCTCGTAGGAGGTGATTGACGAGATACGAATTCGGGAAAGAAAAAGGGGAGCCGCTCCCAAGGCTTCCCTATCCCCCGATTCGTATGCGTGCCTGGCGCCAATCCTGGCGCCATCTGTATTCCTTGTTGCGTACACGAGGTGCTACAGATACTGTATGTAGGGAGGGGTCCTACAGCCCTTTCTTAGAAAGGCAAGGGCGGGTCCATCAGGACGACATGGCCATCTCACCCAAAAATAGATTTTTCGCTTCGCTCAAAATCCGTTTTTTGGGCTCAAGCCATGTCGTCCTGATGGAAGTGTACCAGAGCATTACTGTATCTGTGGATTCTCAGAACGTGCCGTACTCCCCGGAGGTAATTTTTTCCCGGTCGACTAGACCTAGAGACCTAAGATGTTACCGTTATACATCTTTTCAACTAACTATAAACTATGTTAGAGCTTCCTGCCCCCTACAGGGAAGAGTCCTACTAGACTCTGGAAAGTCTCGAAGAGTACATATATCTATGTATGAGTACCAGGCAAGCTAATATAGTGGTCTCGCCCTATATTAAGTAAAGCATAGTTTGTATAGAACCACTGCGTCAATATATATTGACCAGTAATCCGCACAATACTTGTATTGGACAAAGGTTTATATCCGCATAGGAAGAAACTAATAAAACCGCCCTCGTCCCTTTATGGGACGGAGTCCTCCCATTAGGGGACTACATAAACCAATGTAACATAGCTTGCATAACAGAACAATTCTATCAGAATTATCCCAGATAAGATACATAGAATTAAAATGCTCAATTATACCAATAAATTGACACAGGTGAAAGAGACGCAAGGTTCTCAAGAACAAGTTTATTGACAGATAATAAACGGACAGGTTAACAACAAATATATATATATATATATATATATATATATATAAAAGAGGATAACCCAAAACTTTAAGCATAAGTATGATAGTAAACAGAACTTGTTTATCTGAAAGAAAAACCATTAAACACCACCTTAATAAGATACCGAGGTATCAAGTCAGAAAGTCTGTATTACAAATCAATCACATTAGCGTTAGAAACGCTCGGCACACATGTCTGAACTTATGCTAGGTTCACCTTTGAAAGAAGGAACTGTCTATATGGGCACTTGGTGCCCTCATTTAGTTTGTAGTACAGTATGTACCTACACACTCACCCTGGACTTAATCGTCCCAATTAAGACCACTGTTCCTCGCAGAGTTAAACAGTAGGGTTAACTACACGACCCACTGCTACCACAGATCTCTTAAGTTCCTCTACTTGCTTCGCATAGTGGCGAAAGAACACCCTGGAAGACTTCCAGCCCGTGTATGAACGGAGATGTTCAAAATCCATACAATTAAAGAAATTTAGGGATGAGGCAACTTTCCTCGGATCGTGACCTGCGGGTGTACTGTCAGGATCCGCTCTGCGAATAAAATATGTGATTTTCGCTCTGAGTTGATTCAGAGATAAATTTGAGCCTGATGTTTCTCCCCTGAATAGTTGACCACCCTTGAAGTCTGAAGTTCTACGAAGATAGACCTTTAGGCATTCTACTGGACATAGAGATGCATCTTCTTTCAGAGGGCAGATTTTCCAGGGACCCCACCTGTTGGTGGGTAACTCATTCTTGGCGAGAAACGTAGGATCCGGAAACAGGTTCAGATCCCCCCCATCCAGGAACTGAACACGACCTGCCTCTCCGAGAGGGCTACGATCTCACTAACCCTGGCCCCGGACACGAGTGCAAATAGGAAAATAACTTTTTGCGTCAAATCCTTTAACGCACATTCTTCATTGCTCAACAGGGAGGCGAAGTGAAGAACTTTGTCTAAAGACCATGAGATGGGCTTTGGAGGTGCTGAAGGTCTGAGCCTAGCGCAGGCTTTCGGAACTTTATTAAAGATCTCGTTACCTAGGTCGATCTGGAAGGCAAATAAAATGGGTCTCATCAAAGCAGATTTACACACTGAAATCGTGTTAGCTGCCAACCCTTGGCCATGGAGGTGGATGAAGAAAGATAAGCAGAGTCTGTTGAGATCTCTTGCGGATTCTTTGCCTTTACAAAGGCCACCCATTTTCTCCAAGATGACTCATATTGCCTTCTAGTCGATTTGCACTTATATTCCTCTAGGAAGTCTATGCTGGCTTTCGAAATCCCGAAACGCTTTCTCACCGCAAGGGCGAGAAAATCATGAGCTGCAGGGTCCGGGTTTTCTGTAATGAAGCGCAGACAGTCGACTTCTGGACTCACTGGGTCAGAACTGGATGTGGTAGCGGCACGAACTTCATCTGTAGTTCCAACGCCAAGGGGAACCACATACTGTTCGGCCACTTGTGGGCCACTATTGCCGCTACCCCCTTGAAGGATCTCAGTTTGTTGAGGACCCTCAACAGAAGGTTGTGAGGAGGGAACAGATAAATCCTGGACCATCTGTTCCAGTCGAGGGACATTGAGTCCACTGCTTCCGCTAAGGGGTCCTCGTACGGGGACACGTACAGGGGCAACTTCTTGTTGTCTTTCGTCGCAAAGAGGTCTATCTGCAGTTCTGGGACTTGATTCAGAATGAAGGAGAATGATCCTGCGTCTAAGGACCATTCCGACTCTATCGGTGTGAACCTGGATAGAGCGTCCGCTGTCACATTGCGGACTCCTTGAATGTGAACTGCCGACAGGTACCACTTCTTCTTTTCCGCCAATCGGAAAATGGCTAACATCACTTGGTTGAGAGGTGGTGATCTCGACCCTTGTCGATTCAAGCATCTCACAACCACCTCGCTGTCCATCACCAATCTTATGTGGATCGAGTGACGCAGGGAGACTTTCTTTAAGGTAAGGAGCACTGCCATAGCTTCTAGAAAGTTTATATGAAAGGTCCTGAATAGCTTGGACCAAGTCCCCTGGACTTTTTTCCGATGAGAGTGACCTCCCCATCCCTCCTTTGAGGCGTCTGAGTGAATCGTCATCGACGGGGGAGGTGGCTGAAGAAGAACCGACTTCTTTAGATGTCTGGCTTGGGACCAAGGTCTGAGAAGAGTATGTAGCCGAGGCGGCACTGGTCTTCTCAGGTCTCTTCGCGCGTTTGATGCATTCCTTCTCCAAACTCCGGTTGCATCCTTTAGCTGTGCTCTTAGCACTGGGTCTGTCACTGAAGCAAACTGGAGAGAGCCTAGTACCCTCTCCTGTTCGCGTCTTGATATCCTTTCGGAATCTAGAAGTCTCTTGACAGAGCCCGCTATCTCCTTCCTTTTCTTCGTCGGGATGGAGAAGCTGTGTGACAAAAGGTCCCAGTGGATTCCCAGCCACTGGAACTTTTGGGATGGAGAAAGTCGAGACTTTTTTCTGTTGATCTTGAAGCCTAGGTACTCTAGGAACTGGATCACCTGACTGGAAGCTTGCAAGCATTCGGTCTCGGATGCTGCCCACACCAGCCAGTCGTCCAGGTAGGCTACTACCTGAATTCCCTTAGGCGTAATTGTTTGAGAGCTGCGCTCGCAAGCTTCGTGAAAATCCTTGGGGCTATGTTTAGCCCGAATGGCATGGCTCTGAAGGCGTACAGTCTCCGTTGTAGCCTGAACCCTAGGTAGGGGGAGAGTCGACGGCTGATTGGAATGTGCCAATAGGCGTCTGACAAGTCTATAGAGACTGAGTATGCCCTCTTGGGCAGTAAGGTCCTTATGTGTTGCAGTGTTAGCATCTTGAATTTGCAATTCACTATGAACTTGTTGAGTGGCGACAAGTCCAGAATGACTCTGAGCTTTTCCGAGTCTTTCTTGGGAACACAAAACAGCCTCCTTTGGAATTTGATGGACTTCACCTTTCGGATCACCTTTTTCTCCAACAGTTCTTGAACGTACTCCTCCAAAACGGGGGTGGAGTGTTGGAAAAAACCGAAGGCACGGGGGTGGAGTGCTGTACCAGCTCCAGCCCAGTCCATTCTTGAGTAGGCTTTGGGCCCAGGGATCGAAGGTCCAGCGATCCCAAAATTTCATCAGTCTCCCTCCTACCGGTATCGTTTCACTTGGACTGCCGTCCTGAGGTCTTGTCTCCCTGACCACGACCACCTCTGAATCCCCTTCCCCTTGAGTGGCGCCTAGACGAGCCTCTGGCTGCTCCTCTAGGTTTTGCACGAAAGGAAGAAGACTGTCCTTCGAACGTTGGGGTGAATGTGGTTGACTGACCTGGCACAGCCTGGGGTACCCACTGGAAAGTAGTCGGGGTTTGTGCCACCATCTGGGGCACTGGAGGCAATGGCAATTGCAGTTGCTGTTGCTGTCTATAAGGCTTGGCTGGCCGAGACGGTAGCCTAGTCCTCATATTCTTCCTCTTTGGTTGAGGACCCTCATCCGGGGAAGATTTTCTTTTGATAGCCAGGCCCCACTTCTGGAGAAGGTTTCTATTCTCCACGGCAGCCTTATCAACAACCTCTTTGACCACATCGGTAGGGAAAAGGTCTTTTCCCCAAATGTTGGAGGAGATTAACTTCCTTGGCTCGTGTCTCACCGAAGCCCCGGTGAACATGAACTCCCTGCAAGCTCTCCTTGCCTTGACGAAGCCATAAAGGTCCTTCGTCACTGTGGCTAGGTGAGACTTAGCCACTACCATGAACATTTCATGGACCTTGGGGTCACTTGCCATCGTCTCAAGAGTAGTCTGATGAGACATTGAGGCAGCCAGTCTTTCTTTTGTCTCGAACTCTCTTCGTAAAAGAGAGTCGGACAGCTTGGGGAGGTCCTCGCCGAATTGCCGTCCGGCAATATCAGCCTCCAACTTTCCCACTGAGAATGTCAGATGGACATCCTTCCAGTCTTTGTGGTCCATAGGCAGGGCCAGCGACAAGGGTTTACACTCCTCCAGGGAGGGGCAAGGCTTGCCGGCCTCGACTGCCTTTAGGACAGCCGCAAACCCTTTCTGTAAAAAGGGGAAGGCTCTATCAGGAGAGGACACAAAAGAAGGGAGCTTCTTGCTCAATGCAGCTACCTTCGAGTTAGAGAAGCCCCTCTCTTTCATCGAGGATGAAAGTAGGGCTTGAGCCTTAGCGGGGTCCATAATAATGACCTCCTTCGGCTCTGTCTCCTTCCTTGAAGCTGGTTCTTTTCTCAGCCGGACATAGCAGTCCGGATATGATGCCTTGCTGGGCCAGAATTCTACCTCCTCTAGGGGAACTGAACCCAACTTATCCGAGATGACGATCTTTCCAGTCGTCATCGGCATGTGCTCAGCATACCTCCATGGGTTAGCATCTGAGCATATGGGAAGGTCTTTCACATTGAGCCTTTTCCGGGGCCCATGTGATTCTGCCAGGGACTGCATACGCAGTTCCATTGCAGCCGTCTTCTCCTGATTCTCCTTCTGCATTTGTTGGATCATTCCAACAATCGAAGAGAGGGCCTGTCCCAGTTCTACTGGGAGACCAGCCGATGTTGAGGGGATAGGCTCCGGCATCTGAACCGGAGTAGCCGACACCTCGTCGACCTCATCCTCTACGACATCCGGGGTTTGAACTTCATCTTGACCTACTGCCAGGAGGTCTTCTTCCAAACGTTCGTCCAGGTCAGACATCCTGTCATCCAACTGGATGTCTTGCATCGCGACTGCGACTTCCACGTCCACCTGGACTTGATCTTGAGGGATCTCCTCTTGAGGCTGGGGAATCACTGCATCAGCTGATGCCTGGGGAAAAAGATACGCCCTCATCTTCTCACTTGGAAGATAAGGGCCAGAGGTGTTCTTCTTGAAGCCCCTTACCCAAGTACGAAGCTTTTCCCTTGCTATATCCCTTGATTCCGCCGTTCTAGGGGAATCAAAAGCCTCAGTAATCAGGTTAGTGCATACAGTACATACCTGAGGGTCCCAATACTGGAGATCATCCTTGGAGACAGCGCATGCTGCGTGTCTCCTACAACACTTATGTCCGCAGAGGTTCTTGCTGCGGACATTGCAGAAAACATTTCCGCACTTCGGAGGGTCCTCCTGTAAAGAGAAGAAATTTCCATGAGTATCAAGTGAACTATGTATCACTGGATATGCATAGTATAGCATAACAATTCATAAAGGAAAGACACACACTTGTGTTTCCCTCACAACCCATTGTTGCAGCCTTCCAGATAATAAAATCAAATTGGTTTATCTCTTCTAGAGTAACCAATGCAAAGTTTCCAGAGGAAACAGGTGGAGCTCACACCTAAGCAATGATTTTAAAATCCTGGATAATAGACAGGGAAGAACTCAGCTTCCTATCTGAGGGCAACAGCAAAGGGCTGTGCAAGAAAACACAATAGTGTTAGAAGATACAGTGCTGTACCAAAACCTTTACTATAGTTTTCTTCTTACTGTATATGCTATACAGAAGAATACTAGTACAGTATAGGGGGATGTGTGCCGGCCTGCCTTTGCCGGCCGGCACACACCACAACTAGCTTTAAAGTATACTACTTAACAGCTATAGGGCGGCAGCACTCTGGTTCAAATGCCTTTGCCGGTCGACAGCAACTGCCGGCCGGTAACAGCCAGTGTTGGCCGACAATGGCTGCCGGCCAGCAACTACACAAGGTAGTACCCAGCTGCCGGCCACACTCTTGGTGACGGGCAGACAAGGACTGACCTAAGCCGGCCGGCAAAGGTACAAGACCGATGCCAGCCGGCAGCAAAAGAACCAGAAGACTACACCTGCCCGGCTGCCGGCCTCATAGGCCGGCAGCCGGGACAGGTACAGCACTAAAAGAAAATAGAATGGATGCCGGGATAAGAGTGTACACAACCTCCAAGCCCGGCAACCGAAAGAGTGCATATAAGGAAGGGGAGAAACTAATTCAGGCTTCCTTGACCAATGCCGTCCGGCTCTACCGGCAGGCATGGATGAGGGACCAAGAGAGGTCCGGGCAGCACTCGAAAACATAAGACCCTTGCCGGCCAGCAGCTCTGCCGGCCGGCAATGGGCTGAGTCAATTCCACATCCCAACCTATACTAGGTCCAGAAGTAGAACGACGTACAGTACAGTAAGACCTCTGCCGGCCAGCTCTGCCGGCCGGCAAGGTACAGTACAGTAATGGCTAGGCCATTACGGAGATAGAGGGGGAAGGGACAAGAGGGTCCTGCCAACCTTGCTTTAGTGACAGATCACCCGCAGCCAAGAAACTTATCTTAGCCTAAGGGAGATCTAAGGGGAAAGGCCAGCAATACTTGCCATCTTCCAGAGCACCAAAGCAAGGAAGGCGTTGCTACTCCCAAGGGAAGAACTTATCCTCCCCCGAGAACAGCAACAGGACTAGTCTGGTAGATCACAAAAGAAGGAATCATAACTACAGAAACCTTCGGTAGTGACCTAAGGGAGCTAAGCTCCCTTTGTATGTGTTAGGTCAGCGAGGGGGACTCTGCCCCAAGCCAGACAACACAGACTCAGACTAAAAACTCTGTTGTTTTGTCCCTCTTGAACCATAACTACAGGAAAAGGAAGGTACAGTAACACCCTAGTATAGTTTTATCGAAAATAGATTCGGAAAAAAACCACTTAGGGATAAGCCCAAGGCTTGAACAGAGGGAAAGGGATTGCATACCTTCTCCGAAGAAAAGAAAGCAACCGGGGAGTATGATAAAGTATACTAAGGCTCCATAAGCAATTAGCCTAGGCACCAAGAGAATCGATTACCTAATTCACCGAAACTCACACGTATACAATCTTGGAAATATTCCACACAGTCTAAAATGTATAAAATATAGCCTAAAGCTTCAATAAAATTTTAATTACACTCGGAAAAACCAAAATCATGCATGAAGTACTAGGACCAAACGACTAGGCTACATGGCCTAGCGTAGGCCAGAATGGCGAAAACTTCGCCAAATAATACTAAGCACGAAAGGAAATCCTATGCAAAGCTAAATAGCTAAAATTTATTATAGCAAAACAACCAGGAATGTCGCTCTGACTAACTAATTTATACCTAGCGAGCGACAGTGTCCAGGACACCTCTGGTAGGCTACGGCTCTTGTATCAAAGATTAATCCTATTAATCACTCAAAATTTTACCAAGAGCCTACATTTATACATAACAGACACTATACTCAACTTATCAGAGGCCAACGAAGACGGAGAAGCCATGAAAAGCCGAATAAATCCAAGATTTGCGAGAAAAACAGGAAAAAACACCGAGTTGTTAAGCTACGCAAAAAGGAATACAGATGGCGCTAGGATTGGCGCAGGCACGCATACGAATCGGGGGATAGGGAAGCCTTGGGAGCGGCTCCCCTTTTTCTTTCCCGAATTCGTATCTCGTCAATCACCTCCTACGAGACGAAATCTCTGTCCAGGATGTAGATTGCCATGTGACGTGTCTAGAATACGTCCTCTGATATGTCGCGATATCCCTTTCACGAGGGATACTCGCTCCAGGAGTTAGAATTCTGGTACCTTAAGGTAAATTCTCTGGGAATATCGCCGTAGTTGTAATAAACCCTAGGAAGCTACCCTATAGGAACTTCCATCAGGACGACATGGCTTGAGCCCAAAAATATATATATATATACGAACGGAAATATACTGTAAATACATACATATATACATATATATATATATATATATATATGTGTGCGTGTGTGTGTGTATTTATATATTTACATATATACAGACCAAATATATATATATATATATATATATATAAATATATATATATATATATATATATACATGAATTGAACATCAAAATAAACTCTTTTATACAAAAGTTAATTATTGGGCTTTTTGTATGAGAATTACGTAGATTTCATCCCAAACGAAACAAAGAATGTAGCCAGATTTACTTAAGTCTCATTCTCTTACAAAGAACCTGTATTCTCTTAATTAGAAACCCTGTTTCCCCAGAGTGTAATGAACACTGAGAGTTTGCAGCCATGACTTTAAGTGAACCTTAATTGAGAGACATTTAATGATACTAAACCTTTCTAAATGTTTGTTTGTACCTCAAAAAATTCATATATATTCATATATATATATATATATATATATACATATATATATATATATAAATATATATATATATATATATATATGTATGTATATATATATATATATACAGAGAGAGAGAGAGAGAGAGAGAGAGAGAGAGAGAGAAAGTTTAAAAAAGTACTTACAATTCATATGGTCGCCTGGGTAGAAGCTTTTGAATACACACACACACACACACACACATATATATATATATATATATATGTATATATATATATATATATGTATATATATATATATATATATATTTATTTATTTATACATATATATATATATATATATATATTTATTTATTTATACATATATATATATATTATATTTATTTATACATATATATATATATATATATGTATATATATATATATATATAAATATTTATATATATATATATATATATACATATATATATATATATATATACATATATATATATATATATATATACATATATATATATATATATATATGCATATATATATATATATATATTAGTGGGTAAACCTTGATGTGGTGAAAGGGCTTGCTTATCACTATGAAAAGCAAAGCTATACTAGTTAGGGCAATCCAGAACCCACTTAAATTTTCTGACTATGAAACCTCCAGTATATCTTAATTCTTCTTCTTTAATAACCGTTGAAACATTTTTGTCCAAGTCATTATCCTTGGAAAATTCCAGATCATCTTGTAAATTCAAGTTCTCATCTTCTTCAAATTCAAACTCTAAATCCCTAAACATGATACTAGTTAGGCAGATTTGCGATGCAAGTTCTCTTTCTCATGGTGTACTAATATGTTTATCAGCCTTTGTCTGAATGATCATCCAATTTTGT
>NC_090741.1:10393689-10396189 GCF_036898095.1 Palaemon carinicauda
TAAATCCAGTTTCAAAAAATAACTCTCCAAAGGAAAAATCACGGCCTGCCAAAATAAAAAAAGAAAAACACTAACGAACACTCCTAACTAACTTAACTATCGCACTATAATCAAAGATAAATAATAAATTGTTCCTATCATTCACAATCACGACAAGCAAAGATAAACAAAACTGTACTTACTGTTGAAATATATAATAACTTCCACGCTGGTCGAAAAATTATTAAATAAGGTAAAATCCAGCATTCAATCACAACTGAATCGAGCAGTCAGTCAAATTCAAACTAAGCATCCACCCAAGACATTCACCACTGTCGTAACCTAACTAAAAACATAAACAAACAATCTCATTTAAACCAACAGTCTTTCTCACCAAAAACAATCGATACACTAACTACTCTCGCTCGCTAACACAATCTCTCTCTCTCTCTCTCTCTCTATCTCTCTCTCTCTCTCTCTCTCTCTCTCTCTCTCTCTCTGGATTTGGCAAAAGAAAATAAAACAAAAATTAATCCTCCACAGCGCCATCTTACATCGCCTCACTCAGCTGCACACGTTTAACCCGTGTGCATCTGAACTTTGTTCACGTGCGCCCAATCTTACCGTCGTTCAGCTAATAACCTACTATCAACTTTACTATATTACGTAACCTATATTCTATAAAGATGCGTTCTATACTCTCGTCTATCTTCTTTTTCAATTCCACTATATTGTACCGCTCCTTCATTTTCATCTTCTAAACTTGCAGTATCAACGACCATGTTATGCACTTTTCTTCCACTAGCTTAATTACAACATTGATCGCCGCATTCTCAACCTGACGCTTTAAGACCTAACACCATTTGCTACATATATAGGGGCATAAATCATACATTGGTACTTTTCTCAACTTAATTATATAAAAAATATATCTTTAAATTTGTAAAGCAAGGACGCCTTCACACGGGCTCCTATTTTTAAAACTGACAACCTGAGATATTCTGGAGTCGTCATAAGGCAAGAAAAACATTCACATATCTTAATATGCTGACTCTAATAAATGTGTTGGCAATTTCTACCCTGGAGAGATACACACTTACTCGTCTTGACACATTTAAAAAGGTTAATAGACAACTGTACACAATAGGAAGTTCATATGTTAAATCTATTGCTCTCTCCAGGGTCTGGGACATATAATATATATATATATATATATATATATATGTGTGTGTGTGTGTGTGTGTTTCTCCATACTTAAAATTAAGAAGTTATCCTCTAAATGTAGTTATCAAATATTTTAACAAAAAAAAAAATTAATTCTCCAGCACAAAATTTTTTTTTATTGATTCTTATTCATGGGGTTTCACAGAAGGCCATTTATCATTAAACTCAACAAGACCAATTATCATTGCATGATGGTTTAATACTTATAAACTCTCTTAATGGACGGTAAAATTTCAGGCGGCATTTCCCCTTCACCTTTCATTTGATCTTGGCGATAACATACAAAATATGACATAACGTCTGATCACAGATGTAGCATCGTTGTTTATAACATATCCTGGTAATAAATTATTGATATCCTGCTTGATAAGGCGATGGATAATCTTTTCTCTCTATTTTTTTCATCATAAATAGGAATCTTTTTAGACTAGATTGATACCTACTGTTTGGTCCTCTTAAATTCTTTGGTATTGCTATGTTGATGAAGATCCAGGTAATGTAGGAAAAAATAATCTTGATGGTTTTGATGCTATCATCAATTCCTTTATTTACTCCATGAAATTTATAATAGAAATCAAGACGTTTGGGTTATTGAAAAAATCACTGAGATTTACGCTTTCATTATTTAGAAAGACAACTTATCATATGTCCATTTCTATTCAGGGAGATTTAGAAATTGATATATATGAGATAAGGTTAACAGAATTAAAGATATGGCCACTGATGTCTGCTGTCCCAAATAGTGTTTACAAAATGTTAGGAAGAAAATTAAGAAAACGCCTTTTTTAGTGTCGTGTTTCAAAATAAGAGAGCCATCGCATCCTTTTTGATAAAGCTAATTCCTAAAATATACAGTAGATATACACTGAAAAAGATATCGCTGTAAATGTCACCATTGCATTCCTTGTTGAAAATGTAACTTTTTGTATGTTGGTCAACATCTAAAGGCATTTCTATCAGAACAAAACAGAATGAAATAACTGTCTCCATAGGGTTAATCAATACTGATTTAGTAGCACTCTGGATGAGATTAAGTCAAATAATCGGCTATTCAGGGAGGAGGAGAGGTATCCAAATTAATGACATTCCCCAGAGAAATATTGTTCAATCTTTTTTTAATTAAAATATAGGACATAATCTTTTTTACAGAAATAATTTATTAGCCACTTTTCTTAAACATGAAATATTTCGAATCTCCAAGAAACTGATAGCTTAGAGATCTCCTATCTTGATGAATGAGGTTTTCGACTAGTATTATTATTTTTTATTGTCTGTTGATGTTACTAATAAGATGAAA
>NC_090741.1:10402878-10417878 GCF_036898095.1 Palaemon carinicauda
TTCCTCGCAGAGTTAAACAGTAGGGTTAACGACGCGACCCACTGCTACCACAGATCTCTTTAGTTCTTCTACTTGCTTCGCATAGTGGCGAAAGAACACTTTGGAAGACTTCCAGCCAGTGTATGAACGGAGATGTTCAAAATCCATACAATTAAAGAAATTTAAGAATGAGGCAACTTTCCTCGTATCGTGACCTGCGGGTGTACTGTCAGGATCCGCTCTGCGAATAAAATATGTGATTTTCGCTCTGAGTTGATTCAGAGATAAATTTGAGCCTGATGTTTCTCCCCTGAATAGTTGACCACCCTTGAAGTCTGAAGTTCTATGAAGATAGACCTTTAGGCACTCTACTGGACATAGAGATGCATCTTCTTTCAGAGGGCAGATTCTCCAGGGACCCCACCTGTTGGTGGGTAACTCATTCTTGGCGAGAAACGTAGGATCCGGAAACAGGTTCAGTTCTCCCCCATCCAGGAACTGAACACGACCTGCCTCACTCGAGAGTGCTACAATCTCACTAACCCTGGCCCCGGACGCGAGTGCAAATAGGAAAATAACTTTTTGTGTCAAATCCTTTAACGCACACTCCTCATTGCTCAACAGAGAAGCGAAATGAAGAACTTTGTCTAAAGACCATGAAATGGGCTTTGGAGGTGCTGAAGGTCTGAGCCTAGCGCAGGCTTTCGGAACTTTATTAAAGATCTCGTTACCTAGGTCGACCTGGAAGGCATATAGAATGGGTCTTGTCAAAGCAGACTTATACGCCGAAATCGTGTTAGCTGCCAACCCTTGACCATGAAGGTGGATGAAGAAAGATAAGCAGAAGTCTGTCGAGATCTCCTGCGGATTCTTCGCCTTGACAAAGGCCACCCATTTTGTCCAAGATGACTCATATTGCCTTCTAGTAGATTTGCATTTATATTCCTCTAGGAAGTCTATGCTGGCTTTCGAAATCCCGAAACGCTTTCTCACCGCTAGGGAGAGAAAATCATGAGCTGCAGGGTCCGGGTTTTCTGTAATGAAGTGCAGACAGTCGACTTCTGGACTCGCTGGGTCAGATCTGGATCTGGTAGCGGTACAAACTTCAGCCGCAGTTCCAATGCCAGGGGGAACCACACGCTGTTCGGCCACTTGTGGGTCACTATTGCCGCTACCCCCTTGAAGGATCTCAGTTTGTTGAGGACCCTCAACAGAAGGTTGTGAGGAGGGAACAGATAAATCCTGGACAATCTGTTCCAGTCGAGGGACATCGCGTCCACTGCTTCCGCTAAGGGGTCCTCGTACGGGGACACGTACAGGGGCAACTTCTTGTTGTCTTTCGTCCCAAAGAGGTCTATCTGCAGTTCTGGGACTTGATTCAGAATGAAGGAGAATGATCCTGCATCTAAGGACCATTCCGACTCTATCGGTGTGAGCCTGGATAGAGCGTCCGCTGTCACATTGCGGACTCCTGGAAGGTGAACTGCCGACAGGTACCACTTCTTCTTTTCCGCCAATCGGAAGATGGCCAACATCACCTGGTTGAGAGGTGGTGACCTCGATCCTTGTCGATTCAAGCATCTCACAACTACCTCGCTGTCCATCACCAACCTTTTGTGGATCGAGTGACGCGGGGAGACTTTCTTTAAGGTAAGGAGCACTGCCATAGCTTCTAGAAAGTTTATGTGAAAGGTCTTGAATAGCTTGGACCAAGTCCCCTGGACTTTTTTCCGATGAGAGTGACCTTCCCATCCCTCCTTCGAGACGTCTGAGTGAATCGTCACCGACGGGGGAGGTGGCTGAAGAAGAACCGACTTCTTTAGATGTCTGGCTTGGGACCAAGGCCTGAGAAGAGTATGTAGCCGAAGCGGAACTGGTCTTCTCAGATCTCTTCGCGCGTTTGATGCATAACTTCTCCAAACTCCGGTTGCATCCTTTAGCTGTGCTCTTAGCACTGGGTCTGTCACTGAAGCAAACTGGAGAGAGCCCAGTACCCTCTCATGTTCGTGTCTTGATATCCTTTCGGAATCTAGAAGTCTCTTGACAGAACCCGCTATCTCCTTCCTTTACTTCGCCGGGATGGAGAAACGGTGTGACATTAGTTCCCAGTGGATTCCCAGCCACTGGAACTTTTGAGATGGAGAAAGTCGAGACTTTTTTCTGTTGATCTTGAAGCCTAGATACTCTAGGAACTGGATCACTTGACTGGAAGCTTGCAAGCATTCTGTCTCGGATGCTGCCCACACCAGCCAGTCGTCCAGGTAGGCTACTACCTGAATTCCCTTTAGGCGAAATTGTTTGAGAGCTACGCTCACAAGCTTCGTGAAAATCCTTGGGGCTATATTTAGCCCGAATGGCATGGCTCTGAAGGCGTATAGTCTTCGTTGTAGCCTGAACCCTAGATAGGGGGAGAGTCGACGGTTGATTGGAACGTGCCAATAGGCGTCTGACAAGTCTATAGAGACGGAAAATGCCCTCTTGGGCAGTAAGGTCCTTATGTGTTGCAGTGTTAGCATCTTGAATTTGCAATTCACTATGAACTTGTTGAGTGGCGACAAGTCCAGAATGACTCTGTGTACCAGCTCCAGCCCAGTCCGTTCTTGAGTAGGCTGTGGGCCCAGGGATCGAAGGTCCACCAATCCCGAAAATTCTGAAGTCTCCCTCCTACCGGCATCATCTCACTTGGACTGCCGTCCTGAGGTCTTGCCTCCCTGACCGCGACCACCCCTGAATCCCCTTCCCCTTGAGGGGCGCCTATACGAGCCTCTGGCTGCTCCTCTAGGCTTTGCTCGAAAGGAAGAAGACTGCCCTTCGAACGTTGGGGTGAATGCCGTGGACTGTGTCGACACAGCCTGGGGTACCCACTGGAAAGTGGTCGGGGTTTGTGCCACCATCTGGGGCACTGAAGGCAATGGCAATTGCAGTTGCTGTTGCTGTCTAAGAGGCTTGGCTGGCCGAGACGGTAGCCTAGTCCTCATAGTCTTCCTCTTTGGTTGAGGACCCTCATCCGGGGAAGACTTTCTTTTGATAGCCAGGCCCCACTTCTGGAGAAGGTTTCTATTCTCCAAGGCGGCCTTATCAACAACTTCTTTGACCACTTTGGTAGGGAAAAGGTCTTTGCCCCAAATGTTGGAGGAGATTAGTTTCCTTGGCTCGTGCCTCACCGACGCCGAGGTGAACACGAACTCCCTACAAGCTCTCCTCGCTCTGACGAAGCTATAAAGATCCTTCGTCACTGTGGCCAGATGAGTCTTGGCCACTACCATGAACATTTCATGGACCTTGGGGTCACTTGCCATCGTCTCAAGAGTAGTCTGAAGAGACATTGAGGCAGCCAGTCTTTCTTTTGTCTTGAGCTCTCTCCGCAAAAGAAAGTCAGACAGCTTAGGGAGGTCCTCGCCGAACTGACGTCCGGCAATATCAGCCTCCAACTTCCCAACTGAGAACGTAAGATGGACGTCCTTCCAGTCTTTGTGGTCCATAGGCAGGGCCAGCGACAAGGGTTTACACTCCTCCAGGGAGGGGCAAGGCTTGCCGGCCTCGACTGCTTTTAGTACAGCCGCAAACCCTTTCTGTAAAAAGGGGAAGGCTCTAGCAGGAGAGGACACAAAAGAAGGGAGCTTCTTGCTCAATGCAGCTACCTTTGAGTTCGAGAAGCCCCTCTCTTTCATTGAGGATGAAAGCAAAGCTTGAGCCTTAGCATGGTCCATCACTATGACCTCCTTCGGCTCTGTCTCCTCCTTTGAAGCTGGTTCCTTCCTCAGCCGGACATAACAGTCCGGATATGACGCCTTGCTGGGCCAGAAATCCACCTCCTCTAGGGGAACTGAACCCAACTTATCCGAGATGACGATCTTACCAGTCGTCATCGGCATGTGCTCAGCATACCTCCATGGGTTAACATCTGAGCACAAGGGAAGGTCTTTCACATTGAGCCTTTTCTGGGGCTCATGTGATGCTGCGAGGCTCTGCATCCGCAGTTCCATTGCAGCCGCCTTCTCCTGATTCTCCTTCTGCATTTGTTGGATCATTCCAACAATGGAGGAGAGGGCCTGTCCCAGCTCTACTGGGAGAGCGGACAATGTTGAGGAAATAGGCTCCGGGATCTGAACCGGAGTAGCCAACACCTCGTCGGCCTCTTCCTTTACACTGTCTGGGGCTTGAGCTTCATCCTGGCCTCCTGCCAGGAGGTCTTCCTCCAGACGTTCGTCCACATCAGACATCTTGTCATCCAACTGGATGTCTTGCAAAGCGACCGCGACTTCAGCATCCACCTGGATCTTAACTTGGGGGATCTCCTCTTGAGGCTGGGGAATCACTGCATCAGCTGATGCCTTAGGGAAAAGATACGCCCTCATCTTCTCACTTGGAAGATAAGGTCCAGAGGTGTTCTTCTGGAAGCCCCTTACCCAGGTATGAAGCTTCTCCCTTGCTATATCCCTTGATTCCGCCGTCCTAGGGGAATCAAAGGCCTCAGTAATCAGGTTAGTGCACACAATACATACCTGAGGGTCCCAATACTGGAGATCACCTTTGGAGACAGCGCATGCTGCGTGCCTCCTACAAAACTCATGTCCGCAGAGGTTCTTACTGCGGACGTTACAGAAAACACTTCCGCACTTCGGAGCGTCCTCCTGTAAAGAGAAGAAATTTCCATGAGTATCAAGTGAACTACGTATCACTGGATATGCACAGTTTAGCATAACAATTCAGATAGGAAAGACACACATTTGTGTTTCCTTCACAACCAATTGTTGCAGCTTTCCAGATAATAAAATCGTATGGTTAATCTCTTCTAGAATAACCAATGAAAAGTTTCCAGAGGAAACAGGTGTAGCTCACACCTAACCAATGATTTTAAAATCCTGGATAATAGACAAGAAAGAACTCACTTTCTTATCTGTAAGGCAACAGCAAAGGGCTGTGCAAGACAACACAAAAGTGTTAGAACACACAGTGCTGTACCAAAACTATACTATAGTTTTCTTCTTACAGTATATGCTATACTAAAGAATACTGGTACAGTATAGAAGGTTATGTGCCGGCCGGCACACAACATAACTAGCTTTAAAGTAACGGATTTTGAGCGAAGCATAAAATCTATTTTTGGGTGAGATGGCCATGTCATCCTGATGGTAGTTCCTATAGGGTAGCTTCCAAGGGTATATTACAACTACGGCGATATTCCCAGAGAATTTACCTTATGGTACCCAGAATTCTAACTCCTGGAGCGAATATCCCTCATGAAAGGGATATCGCGACATATCAGAGGACGTATTCTTGACACGCCACATGGCAATCTGCACCCCAAACAGAGATTATGTATCGAGGGGTCAATTGGCAAGAAACGAAAACGGGAAAGAAAAAGGGGGAGCCGCTCCCAAGGCTCCCTATTCTCCAGTTTTGTAAGCGTGCCTGGCGCCAATCCTGGCGCCATCTGTATTCCATGTAGCGTACACGAGGTGCTACAGATACTGTATGTAGGGAGGGGTCCTACAGCCCTTTCATAGAAAGGGAAGGGCGGGTCCATCAGGACGACATGGCCATCTCACCCAAAAATAGATTTTTCGCTTCGCTCAAAATCCGTTTTTTGGGCTCAAGCCATGTCGTCCTGATGGAAGTATACCAGAGCATTACTGTATCTGTGGATTCTCAGAACGTGCCGTACTCCCCGGAGGTAATTTTTCCCGGTCGACTAGACCTAGAGACCTAAGATGTTACCGTTATACATCTTTTCAACTAACCATAAACCATGTTAGAGCTTCCTGCCCCCTACAGGGAAGAGTCCTACTAGACTCTGGAAAAGTCTCGAAGAGTACATATACCTATGTATGAATACCAGGCAAGCTAATATAGTGGTGTCACCCTATATTAAGTAAAGCATAGTTTGTAAAGAACCACTGCGTCAATATGAAATATCGACCAGTTCTCCGCACAATACTTGTATTGGACAAAGGTTTATATCCGCATAGGAGGAAACTTGTAAAACCGCCACCGTCCCCTTCTGGGACGTAGTCCTCCCGATAAGGGAAAGCATAAACCAATGCAACATAGCTTGCATACAGGAACAATCTATTAGAATTATCCCAGATAAATATACATAGAATGAATGCTCAATTATCTCAATAAATTGACACAGGTGAAGGAGACGCAAGGTTCTCAAGAACAAGTTTATTGATAGACAATAAACAGACAGGTTAACAACAATTCTATATATATATATATATAAATATATATATATATATATATATATATATATATATATATATATATATATATATATATATATATATATATATATATATATATATATATATATAAGAAGAGGATAACCAAAACTTTAAGCATAAGTCTGATAGTAAACAGAAACTTGTTTATCTGCAAGAAAAACATTAGTGCCACTTTTAACCTACAGAGGTATGAAGGTCAGAAAATTCTGTATTACTAATCAGTTACATTAGCGTTAGAAACGCTCGGCAAACATGTCTGCACTTATGCTAGGTTCACCTTTGGAAGTGGAACAGTCAACGTGGGCACCTCAGTGCCCTCACTTAGTTTGTAGCACAGAATGTAACTGCACACTCACCCTGGAATTAATTGTCCCAATTAAAACCACTGTTCCTCGCAGAGTTAAACAGCAGGGTTAACGACGCAACCCACTGCTACCACAGAACTCTTTAGCTGCTCCACTTGCTTCGCATAGTGGCGAAAGAACACCCTGGAAGACTTCCAGCCAGTGTATGAACGGAGATGTTCAAAATCCATACGATTAAGGAAATTTAAGGATGAAGCAACTTTCCTCGGATCGTGACCAGCGGGTGTACTGTCAGGATCCGCTCTGCGAATAGAATATGCGATTTTCGCCCTGAGTTGATTCAGTGATAAATTTGAGCCTGATGTTTCTCCCCTGAATAGTTGACCACCCTAGAAGTCTGAAGTTCTATGAAGATAGACCTTTAGGCATTCTACTGGACATAGAGATGCATCTCCTTTTATAGGGCAGATTCTCCAGGGACCCCACCTGTTGATGGGTAACTCATTCTTGGTGAGAAACAAAGGATCCGGAAACAGGTTCAGTTCTCCCCCATCCGGGAACTGAACACGACCTTCCTCTCTCGAGAGGGCTACAATCTCACTAACCCTGGCCCCGGACGCGAGTGGAAATAGGAAAATAACTTTTTGGGTCAAATCCATTAACGCACCCTCCTCATTGCTCCACAGAGAAGCGAAATGAAGAACTTTGTCTAAAGACCATGAAATGGGCTTCGGAGGTGCTGAAGGTCTGAGCCTAGCGTAGGCTTTCAGAACTTTATTGCCTTCTAATAGATTGGCACCTATTTTCCTCTAGGAAGTCTATGCTGGCTTCCGAAATCCCGAAACGGTTTCTCACCACTAGGGAGAGAAAATCATGAGCTACAGGATCCGGGTTTTCTGTAATGAAGCGCAGACAGAAGACTTCTGGACTCGTTGGGTCAGAACTGGATCTGGTAGCGGTACAAACTTCAGTCGTAGTTCCAATGCCAGGGGGAACCACACGCTGTTAGACCACTTGTGGGTCACTATTGCCGCTACCTCCTTGAAGTATCTCAGTTGTTGAGGACCCTCAACAGAAGGTTGTGAGGAGGGAACAGATAATCCTGGACCATCTGCTCCAGTCGAGGGACATCGCGTCCACTGCTTCCGCTAAGGGGTCCTCGTACGGGAACACGTACAGGGGCAACTTCTTGTTGTCTTTCGTCGTAAAGAGGTCTATCTGCAGTTCTGGGACTTGTTCAGAATGAAGGAGAATGATCCTGCGTCTAAGGACCATTCCGACTCTATCGGTGTGAACCTGGATAGAGCGTCCGCTGTCACATTGCGGACTCCTTGAAGGTGAACTGCCGACAGGTACCACTTCTTCTTTTCCGCCAATCGGAAGATGGACAACATCACCTGGTTGAGAGGTGGTGACCTCGATCCTTGTCGATTCAAGCATCTCACAACTACCTTGCTGTCCATCACCAACCTTATGTGGATCGAGTGACGGGGGGAGACTTTCTTTAAGGTAAGGAACACTGCCATAGCTTCTAGAAAGTTTATGTGAAAGGTCTTGAATAGCTTGGACCAAGTCCCCTGGACTTTTTTCCGATGAGTGACCTCCCCGTCCCTCCTTCGAGGTGTCTGAGTGAATCGTCACCGACGGGGGAGGTGGCTGAAGAAGAACCGACTTCTTTAGATGTCTGGCTTGGGACCAAGGCCTGAGAAGAGTACGTAGCCGAAGCGGAACTGGTCTTCTCAGAGCTCTTCGCGCGTTTGATGCATAACTTCTCCAAACTCCGGTTGCATCCTTTAGCTGTGCTCTTAGCACTGGGTCTGTCACCGAAGCAAACTGGAGAGAGCCCAGTACTCTCTCCTGTTCGCGTCTTGATATCCTTTCGGAATCTAAAAGTCTCTTGACAGAACCCGCTATCTCCTTCCTTTTCTTCGCCGGGATGGAGAAACGATGTGACATTAAGTCCCAGTGGATTCCCAGCCACTGGAACTTTTGAGATGGTGAAAGTCGAGACTTTTTTCTGTTGATCTCTAAGCCTAGATACTCTAGGAACTGCATCACTTGACTGGAAGCTTGCAAGCATTCTGTCTCGGATGCTGCCCACACCAGCCAGTCGTCCAGGTAGGCTACTACCTGAATTCCCTTTAGGCATAATTGTTTGAGAGCTACGCTCGCAAGCTTCGTGAAAATCCTTGGGGCTATATTTAGCCCGAATGGCATGGCTCTGAAGGCGTATAGTCTTCGTTGTAGCTTGAACCTTAGGTAGGGGGAGAGTCGACGGTTGACTGGAACGTGCCAATAGGCGTCTGACAAGTCTGTGGAGACGGAATATGCCCTCTTGGGCAGTAAGGTCCTTATGTGTTGCAGTGTTAGCATCTTGAATTTGCAATTCACTATGAACTTGTTTTAGTGGCGACAAGTCCAGAATGACTCTGAGCTTTTCCGAGTCTTTTTAGGAACACAAAACAGCCTCCCTTGGAATTTGATGGACTTCACCCTTCCGATCACATTTTTCTCCAACAGTTCTTGAACGTACTCCTCCAGAACGGGGGTGGAGTGTTGGAAAAAACCGAGGGCACGGGGGTGGAGTGCTGTACAAGCTCCAGCCCAGTCCGTTCTTGAGTAGGCTGTGGGCCCAGGGATCGAAGGTCCACCGATCCCGAAAATTCTGAAGTCTCCCTCCTACCTGCATCATCTCACTTGGAGTGCCGTCCTGAGGTCTTGCCTCCCCGACCGCGACCGCCCCTGAATCCCCTTCCCCTTAAGGGGCGCCTAGACGAGCCTCTGGCTGCTCCTCTAGGCTTTGCTCGAAAGGAAGTAGACTGCCCTTCGAACGTTGGGGTGAATGCCGTGGATTGTGTTGACACGGCCTGGGGTACCTACTGGAATGTGGTCGGGGTTTGTGCCACCATCTGGGGCACTGAAGGCAATGGCAATTGCAGTTGCTGTTGCTGTCTAAGAGTCTTGGCTGGCCGAGACGGAAGCCTAGTCCTCATAGTCTTCCTCTTTGGTTGAGGACCCTCATCCGGGGAAGACTTTCTCTTGATAGACAGGCCCCACTTTTGGAGAAAATTTCTATTCTCCGTGGCGGCCTTATCCACAACTTCTTTGACCAATTCGCTAGGGAAAAGGTCTTTGCCCCAAATGTTGTAGGAGATTAGTTTCCTTGGCTCGTGCCTCACCGTAGCCGAGGTGAACACGAACTCCCTACAAGGTCTCCTCGCCCTGACGAAGCTGTAAAGATCCTTCGTCACTGTGGCCAGATGAATCTTGGCCACTACCATGAACATTTCATGGACCTTGGGGTCACTTGCCATCGTCTCAAGAGTGGTCTGAAGAGACATTGAGGCAGCCAGTCTTTCTTTTGTCTCGAGCTCTCTCCGCAAAAGAAAGTCAGACAGCTTAGGGAGGTTCTCACCGAACTGACGTCCGGCAATATCAGCCTCCAACTTCCCGACTGAGAAGGTAAGATGGACGTCCTTCCAGTCCTTGTGGTCCATGGGTAGGGCCAGCGACAAGGGTTTACACTCCTCCAGGGAGGGGCAAGGCTTGCCAGCCTCGACTGCTTTTAATACAGCCTCAAACCCTTTCTGCAAGAAGGGGAAGGCTCTAGCAGCAGAGGACACAGAGGAAGGGAGCTTCTTACTCAATGCAGTAACTTTTGATTTTGTGAAGCCCCTCTCTTTCATCGAAGATGAAAGCAAAGCTTGAGCCTTAGCATGGTCCATCACTATGACCTCCTTCGGCTCTGTCTTCTCTCTTTGAAGCTGGTTCCTTCCTCAACCGGACATAACAGTCCGGATATGACCCTTTGCTGGGCCAGAATTCCACTTCCTCAAGGGGAACTGAACCCAACTTATCCGACATGACGATCTTTCCAGTCGTCATCGGCATGTGCTCGGCATATCTCCACGGGTTAGCATCTGAACTCAAGGGAAGGTCTTTCACATTGAGCCTTTTATGAGGGCCCACGTGATGCTGCAAGCTCCTGCATCCGCAGTTCCATTGCAGCCGCCTTCTCCATATTCTCCTTCTGCATTTGTTGGATCATTCCAACAATGGAGGAGAGGGCTTGTCCCAGCTCTACTGGGAGAGCGGACGATGTTGAGGGAATAGGTTCAGGGATCAGAACCGGAGCAGTCGACACCTCGTTGGCTTCTTCCTCTACGATGTCTGGGGCTTGATCTTCATCCTGGCCTCCTGCCAGGTCTTCCTCCAGACGCTCGGACACGTCTGACATCCTGTCGCCCAACTGGATGTCTTGCACGGCGACCACCACTTCAGCATCCACCTGGATCTTAACTAGGGGGATCTCCTCTTGAGGCTGGGGAATCACTGCATCAGCTGATGCCCTAGGGAAAAGGTAAGCCCTCATCTTCTCACTTGGAAGATAAGGTCCAGAGGTGTTCTTCTGGAAGCCCCTTACCCAGGTGCGAAGCTTCCCCCTTGCTATATCCCTTGATTCCGCTGTCCTAGGGGAATCAAAAGCTTCAGTAATCAGGTTAGAGCACACGGTACATACCTGGGGGTCCCAATACCAGAGCTCAGCTTTGGAGACAGCGCATGCTGCGTGTCTCCTATATAATCCATGTCCGCAGAGGTTCTTACTGCGGACGTTGCAGTAAGCACTTCCGCACTTTGGACATACCTCCTGCAAAGAGAAGAAAATTTCCATGAGTATCAAGTGAACTATGTATCACTGGATATGCACAGTTTAGCATAACAATTCAGAAAGGAAAGACACACACTTGTGTTTCCCTCACAACCAATTGCTGCAGCCTTCCAGATAATAAAATCGAATGGTTAATCTCTTCTAGAATAACCAATGTCAAGTTTCCAGAGGAAACAGGTGGAGCTCACACCTAAGCAATGATTTTAAAATCCTGGATAATAGACAAGAAAGAACTCACTTTCTTATCTGTAAGGCAACAGCAAAGGGCTGTGCAAGACAACACAAAAGTGTTAGAACACACAGTGCTGTACCAAAACTTATACTATAGTTTTCCTCTTACAGTATATGTTATACTGAAGAATACTGTTACAGTATAGGAGGTTATGTGCCGGCCGGCACTTGCCGGCCGGCACACACCATAACTAGCTTTAAAGTATACTACTTAACAGCTATAAGGCGGCAGAACGCTGGTTCAAATGCATGTGCCGGCCGGCAGTAACTGCCGGCCGGCAACAGCCAATGTCGGCTACACAAGGTAGCACCCGGCTGCCGGCCACTGCTCCTAGCGACCGGCAGACAAGGGCTGACATTAGCCGGCCGGCAAAGGTACATAACCGATGCCGGCCGGCAGCAAAAGAACCAGAGGACTACGACTGCCTGGCTGCCGGCCTCATAGGCCGGCAGCCGGGTCGGGTACAGCACTAGAAGAAAACAGAATGGATGCCGGGATAAGAGCGTAAACTACCTCCAAGCCCGGCAATCCGAAAGAGTGCATATAAGGAAGGGGAGATTCTAATTCAGGCTTCCTGACCAATGCCGTCTGGCTCTACAGGCAGGCATGGATGAGGGACCAAGGGAGGTCCAGGCAGCACTCAAAGCAGCTGCCGGCAAGGGACTGAGTCAATTCCACATCCTAACCTATCCTAGGTCCAGATGTAGAATGACGTACAGTACTGTAATGGCTAGGCCATTACGGAGATAGAGGGGGAAGGGACAAAAGAGGGTCCTACCAACCTTGCTTTAGTGAAGGATCACCCGCAGCCAAGAAAACTCATCTTAGCCTAAGGGAGATCCAAGGAGGAAGGCCAGCAATACTTGCCAGCTCCCAAAGAACCAAAGCAAGGAAGGTGTTGCTACTCCCAGGGAAAGGATCTTATCCTCCCCCGAGAACAGCAACAAGGACTAGTCTGCTAGATCACAAAAGAAGGAATCATCTCGTACAGAAACCTTCGGTAGTGACCTAAGGAGGCTAAGCCTCCTATGTCTGTGTCAGGCCAGCGAGGGAGACTCTACCCCAAGCCAGACAAACACAGACTCAGACTAAAAACTCTGTTGTTCTGTCCCTCTCTGAAACCAGACTTACTGGAACAGAAAGGTACAGTAACACCCCAGTATAGTTTTATCGAAAGTTAATCCAGATAAACCACTTAGGGATAAGCCCAAGGCTTAAACAGAGGGAAAGGGATTGCATACCTTCTCCGAAGAAAAGACAGCAACCGGGGAGTATGAGAAAGTATACTAAGGCTCCATAAGCAACTTAGCCTAGGCACCAAGAGAATCGATTACCTAAATCACCGAAACTCACTCGTATACTATCTTGGAAATATTCAACATAATATTAAATGTATAAAAAACAGCGTAAAGCTTCAATAAAATTTTAATACACTCGGAAAAACCAAAAACATGCAGGAAGTACTAGGAACAAACGACTAGGCTACATGGCCTAGCGTAGGCCAGAGTTGGCGAATACTTCGCCAAAATAATACTAAAGCACGAAAGGAAATCCTAAGTAAAACACTAAATAGCTAAAATTTATTAAAGCAAAACTTCCGGGAATGTCGCTCTGGCTAACTAAAACTCATACCTAGCGAGCGACAGCGTCCATGACGCCTCCGGTAGGCTACGGCTCTTGTAACAAAGATTAATCCTATTAATCACTTAAAAATTTACCAAGAGCATACATTTATACATAAAAGACATGGTACTCAACTTATCAGAGGCCGACGAAGTTGGAGAAGCCATGAAAAGCTGAATAAATCCAAGATTTGCGAGAAACACAGGAAAAAACACCAAGTTGTTAAACTACGCAAAAAGGAATACAGATGGCGCCAGGATTGGCACCAGGCACGCTTACGAAACTGGAGAATAGGGAGCCTGGGGAGCGGCTCCCCCTTTTTCTTTCCCGTTTTCGTTTCTTGACAATTGACCCCTCGATACGTAATCTCTGTTTGGGGTGCAGATTGCCATGTGGCGTGTCAAGAATACGTCCTGTGATATGTCGCGATATCCCTTTCATTAGGGATATTCGCTCCAGGAGTTAGAATTCTGGGTACCTTAAGGTAAATTCTCTGGGAATATCGCCGTAGTTGTAATATACCCTAGGAAGCTACCCTATAGGAACTTCCATCAGGACGACATGGTTTGAGCCCAAAAATACTACTTAACAGCTATAAGGTGGCAGAACTCTGGTTCAAATGCATGTGCCGGCCGGCAGTTACACAAGGTAGTACCCGGCTGCCGGCCACTGCTCACAGCGACCGGCAGACAAGAGCTGACATTAGCCGGCCGGCAAGGTAAACAACCGATGGCGGCCGGCAGCAAAAGAACCAGAGGACTACGACTGCCCGGCTGCCGGCCTCATAGGCCAGCAGCCGGGTCAGTTACAGCACTAGAAGAAAACAGAATGGATGCCGGGATAAGAGCGTACACTACCTCCAAGCCCGGCAATCCGAAAGAGTGCATATAAGGAAGGGGAGAATCTAATTCAGGCTTCCTGACCAATGCCGTCTGGCTCTACAGGCAGGCATGGATGAGGGACCAAGGGAGCTCCGGGCAGCACTCAAAGCAGAAGACCCTTGCCGGCCGGCAGAGCTGCCGGCCGGCAAGGGACTGAGTCAATTCCACATCCTAACCTATCCTAGGTCCAGATGTAGAATGACGTACAGTACTGTAATGGCTAGGCCATTACGGAGATAGAGGGGGAAGGGACAAAAGAGGGTCCTACCAACCTTGCTTTAGTGAAGGATCACCCGCAGCCAAGAAAACTCATCTTAGCCTAAGGGAGATCCAAGGAGGAAGGCCAGCAATACTTGCCAGCTCCCAAAGAACCAAAGCAAGGAAGGTGTTGCTACTCTCAGGGAAAGAATCTTATCCTCCCCCGAGAACAGCAACAAGAACTAGTCTGCTAGATCACAAAAGAAGGAATCATCTCGTACAGAAACCATCGGTAGTGACCTAAGGAGGCTAAGCCTCCTATGTCTGTGTCAGGCCAGCAAGGGAGACTCTACCCTAAGCCAGACAAACACAGACTTCAGACTAAAAACTCTGTTGTTCTGTCCCTCTCTGAAACTAGACTTACTGGAACAGGAAGGTACAGTAACACCCCAGTATAGTTTTATCGAAAGTTAATTCAGATAAACCACTTAGGGATAAGCCCAAGGCTTAAACAGAGGGAAAGGGATTGCATACCTTCTCCGAAGAAAAGACAGCAACCGGGGAGTATGAGAAAGTATACTAAGGCTCCATAAGCAACTTAGCCTAGGCACCAAGAGAATCAATTACCTAAATCACCGAAACTCACTCGAATACTATCTTGGAAATATTCAACATAATCTTAAATGTATAAAAAACAGCGTAAAGCTTCAATAAAATTTTAATTACACTCGGAAAAACCAAAATCATGCATGAAGTACTAGGACCAAACGACTAGGCTACATGGCCTAGCGTAGGCCAGAGTTGGCGAATACTTCGCCAAAATAATACTAAAGCACGAAAGGAAATCCTATGTAACGCTAAAGAGCTAAAATTTATTAAAGCA
>NC_090741.1:10435378-10445378 GCF_036898095.1 Palaemon carinicauda
TGGAGTGGAAAGCTTGGGACAGGAGTACATCTGCCAATGCTTCTAGGTTTGCTTTACCAGAAGTAATCGCTACTCCAAGTGAACTAGCATCAACTGACAACCAACTATATATAATTAATTTGTCAAGATTATTTAAAATCTACAGATGTTAGTTTCTGTATTACAAATAAATATTTTGTTATAACACGGTCGTTTGTCCTAAGTCATTTTTTCTGCTCAACTTTTCTGATATATATTCCTCAACCAATTAATTAGCAAACATGCATACATTCTCTCTCTCTCTCTCTCTCTCTCTCTCTCTCTCTCTCTCTCTCTCTCTCTCTCTCTCTCTCTCTCTCTCTCTCTCTCTCACATATGTAAGTACATGGATCCTTTTTGGTCGTAAATAGGGAAGTTCACAATTGTGTTTGCTGTATTATCTTTTTTTTTTTTTTATCATGAATCATTATTTACTTTCATCAATGGATGACCTATGAATGTTGACATTCTCCTAATCAAAACATTACGAATCAATTAATAGGTTTCTAATATATTTAGATAAGCTTTAAACTTTACAATGAAAATAAAGCATTGAATGCTTTTAGAATTCGTTTATTTTTTTCATTTTTATTTATAAAATTCAAATTGTCACTGTGAAAAATGAAATTTCATTGTTCCAATTTCATTTATCATATTTTCCCATTTCAACATCCCATTTTATCATAAAAAAATTAAATCAGTATTCTGGCGATAAATAGCCTCAAAATTTTATATATTCCTGTGCTAATTCAAATCAGAGCTTAGGAGAGTATAATTTTGCCTATGAATCCAAGTAATAATATAAATAAAAAAATTAAACTTCTGTTTTTTTTTTCGTCCATTCCTCAGTTTGATTACAATTGATCTATCATTAAGAGGGGTTAATATTCTCATTTATTTCATTTTTCTTTTCCGGTGACATAACTTCTGCATCACGACTTGGTATATTCTATGTTGATTTTATAACTACAATATAGTCAACTTCCTACTTGAGTGAAAATCTGTTCTCTGTCTGTTCTAATCCTAAATCTCTCTCTCTCTCTCTCTCTCTCTCTCTCTCTCTCTCTCTCTCCTCTCTCTCTCTCTCTCTCTCTCTCTCTCAGTACTTTTTTAGATCTTGGCGGATATTCTTTTATCATATAATTTTACCACCAAAGAAATATATAAAATGCCTTTGTTTGACCGAGACCTTTTCCTATTTCCATGTAGAATGACTTACATTTAGAAAGCCTCCAATAACAATCTTTAAAATGCTCAGATTTTCTTAGAGTCCGTGATATCTCTTCATAAAGATAAAAGCATTTTTTTTAATTGGGCAGGCCTCCTTTATTACAGAAACTTAGTTGTGGGTATATATATATATATATATATATATATATATATATATATATATATATATATATATATATATATATATACATTACAGATGTAATCTTCCTCAGCATGAAGATAACTCAATATAAAGTAGTCTACATAAGGAAAATTGAAAGTTGTGTATGTGTAGAAATGCTCAACAGTTTCGTCCGCCAATGGACCTCTTCTTGGAGCGTTTATTATACAAAGAAATATTACACACGTTTGTACATACAGGAAAGGCTTCAAATCATAAAAAAAAAAGAATAAAAAAAGATAAAATTATACTATTACTACCCAACAGGCAAAAGTCACTTAACATGGGGATAAAACTAGTAAAAGTTGAAATTACAAATTAACATGAAAACAAGTAATGCAATGTTTGACAAGCACCCAAGTAAATAAAACAAGCCAAAAAAAGAAAGAACTATTGAAAAACAATTTCAAGTTTGTATTGACACTTTATACTGTGTAAGATAAAAGGATCTAATTTATATATGCCTGGAGATAAATTAAAATTCTTATTCCTACTATAAAATATACATGCTGATTCAATGACATTCCTCTCTATGAAATCAGTATTCTTGAACAAAATTTGTGACTGTTGCCAATCTACTGGATAACTACATATATTATTATGTATACAAATGGCATTACTTTTGTTGTTTGTTCTTATATTATACTTATGGTTTAAAATTCGCTTATCTAATGGACAATCTGGAAAATCATTAGATAAGCCACCAGAGAGTTGCTAATGCATCTTCCGATGTATTTTGTATCTTCCAGTCTTGGATGGTCTAGGATGCATCTTAGGTATTTATCGAGCTTATTCTTAAACACATCTACGCTCACTGCTGTTATGTTTCTTGGATGAGCTGGCAGCGCATTTAAATAGTTGCTTCATTATTGATACTGGTGCGTAGTGGATTAATGTCCAGTGCGCCTTCTTTAGTTTTCCTGGTATAGTTTTGGGCGCTATTAATCTACCCCGGTTCTGCTCTTTCTAATATTTTTAGCTCCATGATGTTTTCAGTAATTCCTTCTATTTGCTTCCATGCTTGTATTATCATGTAGCGTTCTCTTCTCCTTTCTGGACTGTATAGTTTTAAAAATGGCGGTCTTTCCCAATAATCAAGGTCCTTAACTTCTTCTATTCTAGTAGTATAGGACCTTTGTACACTCTCTATTTGTGCAATATCCTTTTGGTTATGTGGGTACCATATCACATTGCAGTACTCCAGTGTACTACGTACATAAGTTTTGTAAAGCATAATCATGTGTTCAGCACTTCTTTTTTTAAAGTGTCTGAATATCATTCCCATTTTTACTTTACATTTAGCCAACAGTGTTGCTATTTGGTTGTTGCATAACATATTCCTATTTAACATTACACCAAGGTCTTCAATTGCTTCCTTGTTTGTGATTGTCTCGGTATTAGGTCCCCTGTATGCACATACCATTCCTTCTCTGTTTCCATAGTTTATCGATTCGAGTTTACTGGAGTTAAATACCACATTATTGATGTCCACCCATTCATATATTTTGTTTAGATCTCTTTGTAGTGAGTTGCTATGTTCATCACAGGTAATTTCTCTACTTATTCTTTTGTCATCGGCAAAACTTCTCACTACAAAGTTTTTAACATTACAGTCTATGTCTGAGATCATAATAACAAACAGCAGTTCAGCTAATACCGCGCCCTGTGGCACGCCAGATATTAACTGATCTTCATCTGATTTCTCGTCATTTGCAACAACTGTCTATTTTCTGTTTTGCAGAAATTCTTTTACCCAATTTCCTATCTTTCCCACAATATTATGCTTTCTCATTTTTTCTCTAATATGTTATGATCTACCTTGTCAAAGGCTTTTGCAAAATTTAGATAGATCACATCTGTCTTTTCCATTTATCATATTTTTTTATATGTTTTCAGTGTCCTATCAGTTTGGTTTGTGTACATTTTCCGGGCACCAAACCGTGTTCACCTATATTAAACATATTGTTTTTAACCAAATGATTCATTATTTTCTTTTTTATTACCCTTTCATACACTTTCATAATATGTGATGTTAGACTAACAGGTTTCTAATTGCTAGCCTCTAGTCTTGATCCAGTTTTGAAAATAGGGGTTACATAAGCTAATTCATGTTTAACATATATCTCGCTCATATCTACCCTTTGTCTTAGCAATATTGCAAGCGGCTTCTCGATAGTGTGTGCAGTTGTTTTTAGCAAAAATCGCTGGAACACCATCTAGTCCGGCCGCCGATCTATTTAAAATTCCACTCTTAGCCTGCACAATATCTGCTTCATTAATATCTATATCCGTTAGATATTCAACACTTTCTTCTCTCATTTTTGTTTCATTATTCTCATTCGCAATTCTGAGCTTTAACTCACTCTTATATTTTTCTGCTAGTAGGTTGCATATTACCTTTTTTTTTATTCGATAACCGTCCTTCAATACTTAGAGGGCCCATTTCTAGTCTCCCTTTATTCATCTTTTTGCATAGGAGTAAAGAACTTTTTTTTTTTTTGATATTTTGAAGTGTCCTTTCTTCTAAGTCCCTTTTTTCATTATCTTTCGATTGTATAATCATTTGTTCTGCATTTTCTATCTTACTTTTTATCTCCATCCTTTCCCTTACATTTTTTTTTCTTTTGGAAGATTTTTCTTCCACTTTCTAATTTTCTGAAATAAGATCCTTCTGTCTCTTGGTAGGCATGTGTGATGTTTATTGTTTTTTTTTTTTCAGTATATATTTTTCAGCAATTTTCTCCTGTATTTTGTACAGTATATCTGTATTTACCTGTATATTATCACTTACGGATACATTTTTCCATTCTTTGTTCACTTCTTCATTTATTTCTGAACATTTTATATTGTTACTATAAAAATTATATTTTCCATATCCTTCCCATCGTTTTGTGCTCGATTATCTCTGCGATCACTTGCTTTGAAATGGACTATTAATTCTACGACATTGTGGTCTGAAATTACCGTGTTATACACTATTATTTCTTTAACATAATTCACTCCATTCACAAATACTAAATCTAGGACACTCTCCTTTCTTGTTGGAATGTGGTTTATTTGTTGCATATTATGTTCTAATAGCATATCTTGAAGCTTTTCAAATTGCCCTAATAGCATATCTTGAAGCTTTTTAAATTGCCTCTTATCTTCTGTACTACTATTACTCTCTTTTTTATTTGTATATATACAACCACTTTCTTCTATACGCTCTTTCCAATCCATGACAGGAAAGTTAAAATCTCCGGATAGGAGTATTTTCCAGTCTTTATGGTTTCTACATATATCATCTAACTTTTCTATTATTATGTGAAACTCCTTAGTATTGGGGGGGGGGGGTGTAAACTACAGTACTCACTAGTTTTTCATATTCAAATTCTACCGCAATCAATTCACATTCTGTGTTGCTGTATTTTTCACAGAATTCATATATCGACAATTTCTGTTGAATTGGCATCCATTTCCTTTTTTCAGGTTTTTGCATATTTTTGGATGAAGATCTCTGCATTCATCTCCATATCCATCTAGATACGGACATTTACCATATATTTCATAATTATGGCATATCTATGGATGATTGTAGTAGCATCTTTCACCAAATCTGCAATTCCTTCTTTTCAGTGAATTGCAGACTATATATATATATATATATATATATATATATATATATATATATATATATATATATATATATATATATATATATATATATATATATATATATTTATATATATATATATTTATATATATATATATATATATATATATATATATATATATTTATATATATATATATTTATATATATATATATATATATTTATATATATATATATTTATATATATATATATATATATATATATATTTATATATATATATATTTATATATATATATATATATATATTTATATATATATATATATATATATATATATATATATATATATATATATATATATATATATATATATTTTTTTTTTTTTCTTGTTCTCGCTCTTCCCTAAAAGTATGTAGATCTGGGTAGAGTCTCTTGGGTCTAATATTGGTTTCCATCTGATAATTTATTTCTTCATAATTATGTTGTTGAATGGCATCATATGTTGTATCACTGATTTCCTCTGCATCCTTACTCATATCCTGTTAATTTTTCTTCTTCTTCTTCTTCTTCTTCTTCTTCTTCTTCTTCTTCTTCTTCTTCTTCTTCTTCTTCTTCTTCTTCTTCTTCTTCTTCTTCTTCTTCTTCTTCTTCTTCTTCTTCTTCTTCTATTTGCAGATTCAGTCTCGACTTGATTATATTTTATATCCAGACAAAGCATGTTGAGCAGAATACCTTTGTATCTTTATTTTTTATTTTATGTTGCACTTGAGCACTTGTAGGATGTGTTGGTACATGATAAGCATCCCATTTCCTGATAAGCTGTTGTGGATTGATAATGGAATACCACAAGTTACATGTATTGCACTATTTTGGCATTTTTTTTCCCAATGCATCAATCAGCATATTCACCATATTGGACTTCTTATTGTTCTTTGATGGAATGTGTTGATTGATGTAAAATTTCTTCATAAGTGTCTTTTTCATCTGGATCTTCTTTGGGGTTTCTTTTATTATTTTGCTGATGTTTTCCGCAGACTTGCTCCAGTTTGTGGGAGCATATTGTTTAAATATATCTGCGAATATTTTTCCGTCACACTGGTTGGAATTACTAGCGACCTCTGTTATCAAATGGTCTAGTTCTTGTTTCGCTAACTCGTGGAATTTACTTTGGCTGATTGCAGCAATGTCCCTCAAGCTTTACGTATGTTATAGAGCGCTATCTTGATCAGATTTTTAGTAATTCACAAGATACTATCCTATACCGACGTTTTATCCCACTTTTCTGACTATTCACGAAAACTTGTAGCTATATTTCACTCGATAGCCTTTTGTTATCCGTGTTAAATCAGCTTATTTATCGGGCCACAAAAATGTACTCACTCACCGGCATACAGAAACAGTCAGAGAGAGAGAGAGAGAGAGAGAGAGAGAGAGAGAGAGAGAGAGAGAGAGAGAGAGAGAGAGAGAGAATAGAATTAACAATTTAACAAGACTACAGTTTCTATACATCTTTTTATCACTAGTCATCAGAAGAATAATTTTACTCAGTCATGAGATCAATTGGGATAGTAATGATAACAACCGTTTCTCGATTAAGTTTTATGTTAAAATATATCATTCATCACTAAATGTGCATTTCTATTGGTCTTGAATCGTCCACTTTGCATTCGATAGCAGTTTTATTTCCGGGACTAAGCACATATGTTATTGGGTTTCGAGAACGCTAAACATATTGAAATAATTGATGCAAAAAAGTCCTTGGTTGTCTCTAAGAAATTTTTACCGTGTAATGTAATCTATCTACTTATTCTGATTGCATACAGGAGACTCTACAGTGTGCTGATAGGTCTTCTTCATCGAGCAGGTAACAATATAATCTTTTTTTTCTTTTTTATACAGTGATGTGATCCAACGTGAATAGGCAAGCAATTGTTTCTTTGTCATTTCTCTAAAAAGGATTAAATGCCTAATGCAAAAAAAAAAAAAAAAAAAAAAAAAAAAAAAAAAAAAAAAAAAAAAAAAAAAAAAAAAAAAAAATTATCAGTAATTTGGGAGTTTCCTGCGTTTTCCTTTTTAAGACATAATGAACCTTCTTGGGTTTCCCTGGTGAATCTCGACGAAATTAATATCGCAAAACGAGATATAGTGAATGACGTTTATCGCTTCAGCAAATAAAATTCGCGTACTCAGAAGAACGTCAGTCTTCTTCAAATCTGAAATGAAATCTCATCTTGGCAAACGCTTGTCAAGATTGAAACGTTAGCAGAGAGAGAGAGAGAGAGAGAGAGAGAGAGAGAGAGAGAGAGAGAGAGAGAGAGAGAGAAAGAAGTTTTGGCAACTGAATAACTAGATGTATTTTATCTTTAAGTTAACTTCCTTTTTGAGACCGGAATATTAGGGCACCGAGGATACTTCAAGAATATGAAAATTAGGATATATGAGACATGATCACCCTCAAAATGATTTGATAATTAGATATTATGTCTATGATATATTTCATAATACTACTGCTAATAGAAAGGGTCATTATACATTAATAAAATAATCATATAAATTAAAGCTTGATAAGCACATAAAAAGAAATACATGGGGGAATAGTTACTCTTTTGGTGAATTTCTGTTTATATAATTTCTCTTAGAAAAGGGTATGACCCGAAATGATCTCTCATCTTCAATAATCTTGCTATGAAGATCACCCAATTTTATATATATATATATATATATATATATATATATATATATATATATATATATATATATATATATATATATTATCTATATATATATGTATATATATATATATATATATATGTATATATATATATATATATCTATATATATATGTATATATATATATATATATATATATATATATGTATATATATATATATATATATATATATATGTATATATATGTATATATATATATATATATATATATATATATATATATATATATATATATATATATATATATATATATATATTATCTATCTATCTATCTAGATATATATATATATATATATATATATATATATATATATATATATATATATATATATATATATTATCTATCTATCTATCTATCTAGATATATATATATATACATATATATATATATATATATATATTCATTCAAATAAGCCATATATATCTTCCTTCGTGGCCGAATGGGTTAGTCACTGTCTATATAAGCTTGCCGACCAGGGTTCGATTCCCGGCCGGAGCCAAGCTCTTGTCTTTGTGAGATTTCGCCTGGGGCTCTGATCCCGAGGTCGTTAAGAGAATCCAGACATTAATATATCAAAATATATATGGCTTATTTGAATATGAAAAACACGTAAAAATGTGCAAAATTTATCATATATATATATATATATATATATATATATATATATATATATATATATATATATATATATATATATATATATATATATATATATATATATATATATATATATACTACCATTACAAGAAAAGCCACAACCCTAGTTGGAAAAGCAAAATGCTATAAGCCCAAGGGCTCCAACAGGGACAAATAGCCAGGGGAGGAAAGGAAATGAAAAAACAAATAAACGATGTAAGAAGCAACGAAAAATTAAAATAAGATATTTTGAAAAACATTAACAAAATTAAAAAAGATAATTAACATATTGACTCTAAGAAGTCATGTTAGCCTATTCAACATTGAAACATTTGCTGCAAGTTTGAACCTTTGAAGTTCTACTGATTAAACTTCCCGATTAGGAAGATCATTCCACAACTTGCTCAAAGCTGGAAAAAAAAACTTTTACCACACTCTGTAGTATTGAGCCTTATGATGGAGAAAGCCTGACTATTAGTATCAACTGCATGCCTAGCATTACGAATAGGATGGAACTGTCTGAGGGATCTGAAGGTTGGTCAGAAATGTATATAAAAAAAGGTTATGCAACATGCATAATGAACTATTTTAACGATGGCGCCAAAGATTAAGATCTAGATCAGGAATGCGAAATTTAATACCCTGTAAGTTCCTGCCCGTTGCACCTACACCAAGTATTGTCGATTTAGCGGTAGTTCACCTCATATGTTCCTGGGTTTACCAGAAAGGGTTTCTTTTATGGTTAGATTGTATTCCTTTTCAGTTGAAGCACAAACCCTCTGAGCAAAAGATCTAAGGTGACTAGAGGTATTCCAGAACAAATATGATCTGTTACCCTTCCAAAGATGATAATCCTCCTACTTCAAATAAGCACGTCTGCAGTCACTATTGAACCATGGTTTATCCTACACTTGGTACCTTAGCACACGAGAAATTATACGCCTATCAATTTTATTGACTAGATTTCCATTCAAAGGGACCACAGGATAAACACTACTATACTATTGTGACCAGTTCAAGGCCCAACGATCATGCTAAATCCCATTTATATATATCATATAAATCTTACATGAGTATGATACATTAGAGACAGGCTACTGAGTCTTCATTACTAAAGAAATCGAGGCATGATCAGATGTCCCAACCTAACAAATAACCTTATATGTTATAATACCAGAGGAGTCAGTGTATACGAGGTCCAAGAAGTTATCAGACCTGTGAGTAGCTTCACTTATGATTTGTTCATAGCCTGATTCAGTGGCAAACTCTATAGCTCTGAAGCCAAGGCGATCGGTAGTAAAAACAGAACTTAACCACTCCCTACGGTGAGCATTGAAATCACCAACAAAGACAAAAGAGGCCTTTCTATCATCTTATTGTATCTTAGCCATTATGGTAGAATGACTACCAAAGATAGAATCATCCATGTCTGGATTCCGGTAGATCGAACACAAATAGAAGTTATTATTTTATTACCTGAATCTCATGACACCCAAATTCATAGTGGGACTTATGAGAACCAGGGTACTCAGTACTAATATACACTGCCATTCCCATGACCCTTGGGATGGCCACACGTTTCATTAATATTGACTTCTTAAAACCAGTTATAAGGAACTCAGATGATGGCC
>NC_090741.1:10447878-10490378 GCF_036898095.1 Palaemon carinicauda
AGTTGGGTTATGAATACGAGATATGAAGGAATAATTTGATTGATATACCTGAAGCAGATGAAAACATTGATGTTCTCATGAATGAATTCAATGTGTTTGAAGTCGAAGCTATCCTGAAAAAACTAAAGAGATGGAAAGCCCCTGGATACGATGGAATAACGGCCGAGATGATACTGGCCGAAAATGAAGTGATGTCCAAACTACTTACAAGATTATTTTCTAGAATGTGGCATGAAGAAGCTAAACCTGGTAAATGTGAGTTAAGAACGTTTGTGAAAATAGCCAAAAATAAAAAATAACCTGACTGATTGCAATAATTACAGAGGCATAACACTTACATTAGTTGTTAAGAAAATATATAGTATGCTTATTCGAAAGAGATTGGAGAGAAAGATTGCTGAAAAACTGAGAGAGGAACAAGCAAGATTTAGAAAAGGTAGAAGTTACACTAACCAAATTTTCATTTTAGACATGTTATGCTGCAATGCATAGAATATACAAATCTCCTTTTTAGGCATTTGTGGACTAAAAAAAAGCATTTGATATAGCGCAACGCCCAATTTTATAGAGAGTCTTGCGTTATTATGGATTTCCTCTTAATTATGTAAATTTGATTAAGTCTGTGCATGAGCATAGTGAGTGCAAAGTTGATATTAATAGAGTGTTATCAAATGATAGTGAAACGTCGAGTACTACAAGGGAATTTGATGTCACCTATGTTGTTTATCCTCCTCATGGTTTTTGTAATGCAGACAACAGTCATAAATGGTGGAGAATGATTACAATGGATTACTGATAGGAATTTACCAGACCTAGAATATGCTGATGATGCTGTCCTTGTTAGCAGAGCACCACAGGATTTACAATGCATGCTTACCAGAATGCATGGAATATCACACGAGGTTGGGCTTTATATCAATAGAAGAAAGACAGAGATGGTAAGAATGGAGTATGCAATTGAAGATGAAATATCATTGGAAGGAGAAAAGATTAATACGGTAGAATCATTTGAGTATTTAGGAACTATGCTCTCCAATACAGGGTCTTCAGAACAAGAGTTTAGTGAAAGATTGAAAAAAGCAAATCAAACAATGGCTAGGAGAAGTAAAATCACGCAAGCAAATCACCGGAAATTACATATAAAAATCTGACTATATGTGTATAGGGACTCTAGCCTTATCGGTTCCGACGTCTCATTATCGCTTTGATGTCCCAAATCAGCCTGAGGATGTATGATCTGTGTGGAGAGAGTTTGCCCACCCATGACAGGACCAACATGGTCTTGGGACTTTTGGCCTTTGACCATTGTTAGGGAAGCGATTAAGGAAAGTCTGATATCGGTCTTTTTAGAACTCTTCGAGCGTTTGATGCGTATCTTCTGCAGACTCTTAACGCATCTTTCAGCTGTGCTCTAAGCACTGGGTCTTTCACTATTGCGAACTAGAGAGAGTTCAGAACTCTTCCCTTTTAGCTTCTTGGAATCATGACTGATTACCACAGTCTCTTGACCGATCCTGCGGTCTCCTTTTACATCCCCAAGGGAAAGGAGAGTTGGTGTGACTAAAGGTTTCAATGGTTTTTGAACCATTGAAGCCTTTGAGCTGGAGAGAATCGAGACTTCTTGAAGCTTATCTTGCATCTCCGATATTCCGGGAACCGGATCACTTCCTTGGATGCTGCCCACCCCAGCCCTTCGTCCAGGTACATAATAATCCCTTCAAGATACTTAGGACTGTGTTTAGTCCGACAAGTATCTTTCCTAGGACATACGTTATCCTCTGTAACTTGAATCCTAGGTAAGAGGGGAGGGGGTGAATGACTGGAAGTTGCCAATAGACATCTTTCTAGTCTGACAAGACTGCGAACACCCCATTTTGAATCAAGGTACTTATGTTCAGAAGGATTAACATTCTGAACTTGCCATTTTATTTGAACTTGTTGAGTGGCGACAAGTCCAGAATGACTCTGAGTTTTCTTGAGTCCATCTCGTGAACATCAAACAGCATTCCCTGGAATTTGATGGACTATACTTTCCTTACCGCCTGTATGCTCCAGAGCTCTCAGGTATACTCTTTCAGGAGGGTTTTGGAGTGTAGGAAGAGTTGAGGATATGATGGTGGAGGCATGTATATTTCCCATCCTAGTCACATCTTGATTAGGCCTTGGACCCAAGGATCGAAGGTCCAGCGATCCTGAACGAACCTCCCTCCTACCAGAATCGTCTCTTTGCTTTGCCTGATCAGAAGGTTTACATATTCGACCGCTTGCCTGTGGCACCGCAGTCATTGTAACTGTGGGATGTTGTTGAACAGCCCGAGGAACATTTCTAGACTTTTCCGTTTTCCTTTTAGGATGGGGACCCACAGCCGCGGAAGACTTTCTCTTTGAAAAGATGCCCCACTTTTGTTCTCCGCGGTGGCCTTCTTAATCCCCTTTCTAACTACCTCGTTTGGAAAGAGGTCTCTACCCTAGATGTTGGAAGATATCTGCTTCCTGGTTTCGTGTTTCACTGTTGCAGCAGCGAACACAAACTCCCTACAGGCTCTCCTAGCCTTCATAAAGGAATGAAGGTCTTTTACTAAGGTGGCTATATGCATTTTGGCCAAGACCATGAGCATGTCTGGGGTACTTTGGTAGGCTGAACACAACTCTATGCAGTTTTGTAGGGATAAGAAGGCTGCAAGTCTCTCCTTTGTCTCTTGTTCCTTACCCAAATGAAACTCAGATAGCTTAGGGAAATTGTCGCTAAACTGTTGTCTAGCGACATCCGCGTCTAGTCTTCCTAGTGGAAAGGTTAAGTGAACTTCCTTCCAATCCTTCCTGGGAAAGGCTAGTGACAGAGGCTTGCACTCCTCGAGTACAAGACATGGTCTATCTGCCTCCACTGCCTTGGCAACATATTTAAATGCTTTCCACGTAAAGGGGAATGATATTGAAGCAGGAGCAAGAAAGGAAGGGTGTCTGTTACTTAGTGTGAATACCTTCGACACCGAGTAACCCGCCTTTCTCAGGCTACTTGACAAGATACCCTGTGCCTTATCATGGTCGAGAATCATGACCTCCTTCAGTTCCGTTTCTTTTCTTGACGTTGGTTCATGTCTCAGTCGAATGAAGCAATTAGGGAAAGCGTCAAAGCTTGGCCAAAACTGGATTTCGTCCAAAGGAACAGCACCCATCTTCTACGAGAAGTAGAGTTTGCTGTTTAAAATCAGCATAAGCTCTGTAAACCTCCAGTGATTGGTTTTGGAGCATGTCGGAAGATCTTGGTCTCTGGGTCGTTTGTATGACCCTTGGGGAGCGACAAATGGAGCTTCACAGAGTTCTATCTTGCATTTTGGTTCTTCCTTTTTGTCTTGTTTGCGAAAGTTTTCTATTAGACCTATCATATGGGCCAATAATTGGTCCATTTCGTCTAATACAGGGGTAGAGGGTGAAGATGTCGATGTTAATGGCTCTAGAGTCGTCACAGACGGAAGCAATTCCAACACGACATCATCCATCTCTTCCCGTGGGGGCTTCCTGCCCTCCGTCCCAAGGGCTAGCTAGCCGCAAGGAGGTATGAATTGTGCCTGGGGCTCCACTATTTCCTTACTTGCTTTCGGGAATAGTAGGTTACGCAACATATCATTAGGTAGGTATGGTCCCAAAGAGATTTTCTGGATCATCAAAACCTTTGGTCACTAAGGTCCGGCAGATATTGCAGACTTGCAGGTCCCAATATTGCAGGGATTCAGTAATAATATTGCAGGGGCATGAGACCTGCATGCTTTATGACTGTTAAAGTACTTACTCTAAAGATTGCAGAAGACTGCAACACATATCATCTGGGGTTCCTCCTGTAAAGAAAGGAAAGCAGAATGAGTATACAATTGATTATCTCACTGATAAGCAATAAGTAAAAGTCATCTTTTAACTAAAATAGCTTATGATAGTAAGCTAGAAAGGGATAGTTGGGGACACATACTTTTGTATACCCTGCAAGCAAATGCTGTTACCTCCCCTCAGTATTAACTTTAAGGAGATTCCTTTATCAAAGAACTCTAACATAAGGGTTCTAACCCCTAGGGGTAGAGAAGTGTACAAGTCACTGCCCCTTTTTATTCTTTGACACATTGGGGTAAGGATGACTGATTTCTAATCAGAGTATTGAAGGAATTCTACTCTTTCAATATAGGAACGGTCCCAGCAGAAGCCCGCACAAGGGTACCCAAAATATGTTAGAAACTAACTACTGTATAATCATACTATAGTTTTCTGTTTGCAGTATATACTATATTGCAAAATACTGACTACTGTATAATTATACATAATGTAGTTCAGCCAGTTTGCTGCCATTGTGGCAAGCATCCGACGGCACGGTCTGGCTGGCCTGACGCCGACTTTACTAGGAAATATAAAAGACATACATTTGTGTATCCTACCCAGCCCATTTGCTGTGACCTCCCTTACAATATTAAAATCATAGAGTTTCCTGGTCAGGGAAACTCAAGGATAAGGGTTCAAACATTTTAAGGTTATAAGTGTAATACCACCAGCCCTTTAAATTATTTAATATTGTAGGGTAATATGAAAACTGATTTCTAATCAGAATATTGAAGAAATTCTATTCTTTCGATATAGGATTGGTTTCAGCAAACACTCGAGCAAGGATACCCAAGATATATTGGAAAATAACTACTAGTATAATACATACAATAGTTTTTCTATCTGTAGTATATCCTATAGTGCAAATATACTGACTACCTGTATAAACATATACTGTAATTCAGCCGGCATATAGCCGGCATAGCTAGTCCCTGCCAGTGCTGCCAGCATGGTAGCTAAAAGAGAGAGAGACAGCATGTAGTAAAGGCTGCCTTTTACTGTGTATGTATACACCAATTAAATATGTAAATGTGAAATTTACTGCCTTTATCCAGAAAGAAGGTTCCAATGGAAGGGGAGAATGTAACATTCAGGCTTCCATCCAGCAACAAGTACCATCTCTGGCAAGGTCCGGTCAGGTTATAGCCGGCAGGCTAGCACCCGGCAGCACTGGTACAGTTGGCATACTGCTGGCTGAGTCGGCACCTATCTGTGCCGGTCTGGCCGGCCTATCGACGGCGAGGCTAATACCCTGGCAACAGAACTTGTGGCCAGCAGTCCAAGGGAGGACTGAAGAACCGTGATGACAGAAGGGACTTCCCACCAACAGCCATCATGGCTGCCAGCAGCCGCCAGCCGCCGCCAGCCGTTATGGCTGCCGACAGATGACATGGTTACCAGCAGTTTGCATAGCCACCACCAGCCAACATAGCCGCGGACAGTTTGTATAAAACATGACCTCCAGCAGCCAACATGGCTGCCTGCAGATGTCATGGCTGCCAGCAGCTGGCATAGCCGCAGAAAGCCGGACAACAGCTGTAGAGTAGGAGTCTGGCCGGCCCCCGTAATCCACCGGCAATGGTGAGGTTGCAGAACGAGGGCTAAAAGAAAGACAATGGTTCGGCCATGACAAAAGAACAGATGGGGAGGGAAAATGGTCCTGTTTGAGGTGTGGAAGGAGCCGGAAGGGTTGCTGGTCCTACACACCCTTAAGGAGCTCTGTTTCAGTATCGGCGCCATCCTAGGCGGCAGGAGAATTCTATGCTTCAACCTAGGGTCTGCTAATACAGTTAAGGAGACGGCAGCAGTGACGCCTCCTGTCAACAAGGGAGAACAAGGGAGAAACAGAGTTCCAGTGCCGGCGCCATCCTAGGCCTCAGAAGAATACTACTCTTCAGCCTAGGGTCTGCAAGCACAGGACTAGTCTACTAGACCACAGGGAGAAGGTGGTGGCATCATACAACCACTTCAGCTGTAGCCTAGGGAGGGCTACCCTCCTATGTCAACAGCCTAGCCGGCAGGGGAATGACTATTCACCCTGCCGGCCAACTACCAGCATACGACTAAATACTCTGAGGTTCTGACTGAATCCCAAAACTTGCTATCTGTGGTTAAGAGAAGAGACAGAAAACCCTAGGCTAGTCATGCCTTAATGAAAACTCGAGGCACGACCCACTAGGGTTGTAGCCTAAGGTTACCCTTAAATCTCTACTAGGGAGAGTATCGGTTATATAATAATTCTAGGAGATATCAATCTCCGTTGAAATGATAAACCAATACACGAGGGTAACCGGGGAAATGTCAAAAGTATACTATATCGCCTAGGTTAGGTTACCTAGGCAAGACGAGATCTCGGTTACCTAAATCACCGAAATTCTGACATATACGATTGACATAAAAAAAGGAAAACTATGCATATAAATATCTGTACAAGTATATATTGCCTAAATAGCTTTCATAATTAAATTATTGATCCTATTTTAACCAGGAATGTCGTTTTACTAACTAAATAACACATGCCTAACAAACGACAACGCCCATGGCGCCTCCGGTAACAGGCCTAGCTCCTAATCACAATCAATTACTCTAACTTCACTGTGAACCAGGAGATAAAATATACAATATTGTGAAGAATTAATACTCAAGTTTCCAGAGGCGAAAGAAGCTAGAGATTGTATAATAGTCCTTAAAAATCGATCAAAAAGGTCAGATAATCTAGGAACACCACCGTGCGAAATTGCTACAGAATTAGGAATGCCTGCCATCTTGGATATGGCACTGTTGTGATACTCAATAGTAGTATGGGAACTAGAGTAACCTTAATACGGCTCTCCTTATAATTCTGCCACTTTCCTCCTCGAAGCATAAACGCTATTCGGGGTGCAGATTGCTTTGTGGCGTGTCAAGAGTACGTCCCCTGATATTATGAGATATCCTTGAGAGAAAATTTAAGGATATTCGTGCCAGGAGTTATAATTCTGGAGACCTAAAGGTAAAATTCTCTGGGAATATCACTGTAGTACATATATCCCTTAGGAAACTACTATTAGGATCCTTCCATCCGGATGGCATGGCTTGAGCCCAAATACATATATATATATATATATATATATATATATATATATATATATATATATATATATATATATATATGTATATATATATATATATATATATATATATACATATATATATATATATATATATATATATATATATATATATATATATATATATATATATATATATATATATGCATATATATATATATATATATATATATATATATATATATATATATATATATATACATATATATATATATATATATATATATATATATATATATATATATATATATATATATATATATATATATATGTATATATATATATATATATATATATATATATATATATATATATATATATATATATATATATATATATATATATATATATATATATATATATATATATATATATATATATATATATATATATATATATATATATATATATATATATATATATATATATATATATATATATATATATATATATATATATATATATATACATATATATATATATATATATATATATATATATATATATATATATATATATATATATATATATACATATATATATATATATATATATATATATATATATATATATATATATATATATATATATTATATATATATATGTATTATATATATATAATATATATTATATATATGTATATATATATATATATATGTATATATATATTTTTTATATATAATATATATTATATATATATATATTATATAAATACATAAAGATTAGAACCCTTGTATTTGAGCTTCCCTGATCAGGAAACTCTATGGTTTTAATATTGGAAGGGAAGGTCACAGCAATTTGCTGGTTAGGATACACAAATATGTGTCTTTTAATTTCTAGTCCAGTCGGCGACATGCCAGCTGGACCGTGCCGCCAGGTGCTAGCCATACCAGCAGCACACCAGCTGAACTACAGTATATGATTATACAGTAGCCAGTATTTTGCAATACAGTATATACTGCATACAGAAAACTATTATACAGTAGTTAATTACTAACATATATTGGGTACCCTTGTGCAGGCTTCTGCTGAGACCGAACCTATATTGAAAGGATAGAATTCCTTCAATACTCTGATTGGAAATCTTTTTATTCTCACCCCACAGTATTAAATAATTAGAAAGGTCAGTGGCAGTGTACATTTTTTTCTATCCCTAGGGGTTAGAACCCTTTTCTTTCAAGTTGCATTGATAAAGGAAACTCTTTATATTTAATACTGGGGGGAGGTTACAGGAATTGCTTGCGAAGAATACACAAGTATGTATCTCTTACTATTCCTTTCTAGCTTACTATCCTAAGCTATAATAATTAAAGATGACTAATTACATATTTCTTATCAGGTGAGATAAACAATTGTATACTCAATCTGCTTTCCTTTCTTTACAGGAGGAACCCCGGATGAAATGTGACGCAGTCTTCTGCAATCTTTTGAGTAAGTACTTTTACAATCATAATGCATGCAGGTCTCATGCCCCCTGCAATAATATTACTGAATCCCTGCAATATTGGGACCCCCAAGTCTGCAATATCTGGCGGACCTTAGTGACCGAAGGTTTTGATGATCCCACGTCAATGGAGACTAGGGACGCAGCACATAAGAAACTACACAAATGGGTAAGAGGGTTCTGGAAGATCTCTTTGGGACCATACCTACCTAATGATAGGATGCGTAGCTTACTGTTCCCGAATGAAAGTAGTTAAATAGTGGTGCCCCAGGCATGATTTGCACCTCCCTGCGTCCAGACTGCCATCAAGATGGATGGCAGGAAGGCACCCCTGGAAGAAGATGATGATGTCGTGTTGGAATTGCTTCCGTCTGTGCCGGCCCTAGAGCCGTTAACCTCGACACCTTCACCTTCTAGCCCTCTATTAGACAAAATTGGCCAGTTACTGGCCCATCTTACGGGTCTAATGGAAAACTTTCGCAAACGAGGTAAAACAATGGAAGCGAAACTCAAGAGAGAGCTCTGTGAAGTCTACTCATCGCCTCCCGAGTATCATTCAAGCAACCCAGAGACCAAGACCTCCCGGCATGCTCCAAAACCAATCCCTGGAGTTACGCGGAGCTTATGCTGATTTTAGACGGCAAACTCTACATCTCAGAGAAGATGGGAGCTGTTCCTTTAGACAAAATCCAGTTTTGGCCAAGCTTTAACGCTTTCCCTGATTGCTTCATTCGACTGAAGCATGAACCAACGTTAAAAAAAGAAATGGAACCAAAGGAAGTCATGGTTCTCGACCACGATAAGGCACAGGCTCTCTTGTCAAGTAGCCTGGAAAAGCCGGGTTACTCGGTGTCAAAAGAGTTCGTCCTTAGTAAGAGAAACCCTACCTTTCTTGTTCCTGCTTCAATACCATTCCCCTATACATGGAAGGCCTTCAAGTCTGTTGCCAAGGCAGTGAAGGCAGGCAAACCATGCCCTGCACTTGAGGAGTGCAGGCATCTGTCACTAGCCTTGCCCATGCAGGAAAAGGATTGAAAGGAAGTCCACCTAACCTTTTCAGTAGGGAAACTGGACGCGGACATCGCTGGACGACAGTTTAGCGAGAATCTCCCTAAACTTTCTGAGTTTCTCTTGTGTAAGGAACAAGAGACAAACAAAAGACTTGCGGCCTACTTATCCCTACAAAACTGCATAGAGATGTGCTCAACCCATCGAAGTACCCGAGACATGCTCATGGTCTTAGCCAAAATGCATATGGCTACCTTAGTAAAAGACCTATATGCCTATAGGAAGGCAAGGAGAGCCTGTACGGAGTTCGTGTTCGCTGCTGCAACAGAGAAACATGAACCTAGGAAGCTGATATCTTCCAACATCTGGGGTAAAGACCTCTTTCCAAACGAGGTAGTCAAAGAGGTAATCGAGAAAGCCACCACGGAGAATAGGAAGCTTCTCCAGAAGTGGGGCATCTCTTCAAAGGGGAAGTCCTCCCCGGATGTGGGTCCCCAACCTAAAAGGAAGACGAAAAATCCTAGAGTTTTTCCTCGGTGTGTTCAATAACATCCCACAGTTTCTATGACCACTTTGCCCTAGGCAGGCGGTCGAGGAGGTAAACCTTCTGATCAGTCGAAGCAAAGAGTCGCTCCAATAGGAATGTTGGACCTTCGATCCTTGGGCCCAAAGTCCTAATCAAGATTGGACTACGATGGAAACTAGACATGCCTCCACCATCATTTCTTCAACTCTTCCAACACTCCAACCCCATGTTAGAAGAGTATATCCTATAGCTCTAGATAATACAGATTATAAGGAAAGCAAAGTCCATCAAATTCCAGGGAAGGCTATTTGTGTTCCCAGGAAGGACTCAAGAAAACTCAGAGTCATTCTGGACTTGTCGCCACTCAACAAGTTCAAAAGAAACAGCAAGTTCAGGATGTTAATCCTTCTACACATAAGGCCCCTATTACAAAAAGGGGTGTTCATAATCTTGATAGACCTGACAGGTGCCTATTGGCAGCTTCTAGTCAGTCGCTCCTCTCCTCCTACCTAGGATTCAAGTTACAGAAGATAAAGTATGTCCTAAGAGACATACTCTTCGGACAAAACACAGTCCCAAGTATCTTCACGAAATTGGCGGACGCAGTCATGCAATAATCATGCCTAGGAACTGTTCAGGTAACAAAGAATCTGGACGAGTGGCTGGTGCGGGCAGCACACAAAGTGGCTGGTCTGCAACCATCCAAAGAAGTAACCCAGTTCCTGGAACATCGGGGATGCAAAATCAACTTTAAGAAGTCTCAACTCTCTCCAACTCAAAGGTTTCAATTGCTGGTACACCATTGGAACCTGAGGTTGTGGTGGGATGTTGCAAAACAACCCCCACACTCTTGAATCACTCTAACTGACAATTGTCTCACAACACAAACTTTCCACTTACTTTATCAACCGGACTCTTGGACAGAAGGAAAATTGAAACAAAACATAACCTTAAAGCTATATTACCTTACAAACTAAAACAATTAACACCAAAAGCATCCACATTCAAAATACTTAAAACTGATCAAACTTAATATTAAATATGTAAAAACCAAAACACCATTCATATAAACCAAAAAAAAACTATCAAAACTTAACATTAACCACACACCACCAACACCAAAAAATAGATATGTGTATATATAATATTACGAGACCAACACTCGTTCACAGAAAGCCGAACTGTCTTTACGGCACAATACACACTAACACAGCTGTGAACAACAGTCCGCAGGGTGGCAATTTGCCCTAACTGCCTCGGTGATTGGGGTGGTCGTTATAATCATAATCATCATCACCATCATCCTCATCATAAACATCATCATCCTCGTCATAATTTTATAGCACAAGAACAATCAAATCAGGCTCATTAATGCAATCCAGGTCATCAACAAGCGATCAATCCAAAGAGCAGTCTAAATACAATCAATTCCAGGCCAGGTCATCAACAGTAAATCCACTTTCAAAAAGTAACTCTCCAAAGGAGGAATCACGGCTTAGAATATAAACCAATCACTTCCACGCTGGTAATAAATAATAGTAAAATCGTAATCCAGCACTCACAAACGGAACTGCCTCAAGCTGCAGTCAAATCAAAAAAGCATTCGCTCCGAAACATTCACCACTGTCTTAACCTAGCTAAAAACATAAACAAACAATCTCATTTAAACCAACTGTTTTTCTCACCACAAACAATCGATACACTAACTACTTTCGCTCGCTAACACAATCTCTCTCTCTCTCTCTCTCTCTCTCTCTCTCTCTCTCTCTCTCTCTCTCTCTCTCTCTGGATTTGGCAAAAGAAAATAAACAAAAAATAAAACAAAAATGAATCCTCCACATTCCTCCCCCCTTACTTTGCCAAATCCTACTTCATTACATTACTTTTTTCATAAACCAGTCGCAGTCAGGAACGGGACCTCTGCTCCGAGTAACTGGGCCTCCATATACTCTCTCATTCACTTCTTCCTTATCACAATCATTCGCTACATTAACACTATTCCTATATAAATCCCTATCATCTAATATATCATGTACAATCCTATCTACCGCGTTCTCGTTTGGCCCTATAATTACACTCATTTCTGTAAACAGTTCATCCATTTCATCAAAAACATTCTCAACTTTAGCAAAAGATTCATTCATGCTACTTATCATTCTCCTGACTCTCATTCTCGCATTTGTCATACTTTCTTTTTCATCATCTAATGAAAAACCACACACACTATAGGTATCATTCATACTCAGCCATGATTCATCTGTATTAATACATTTATCTTCCACACTCACTTGTACATTTACACTCTTGTCATACTTATTACTATTATCCCTTTTATAAAATTTCTCCTTCTTTTATCCTTACTTAAAGCTCTCGTATTCTTCCTTTTCATATATTCTACTAACACCAACTGTTTACCTTCCAGACCTAATTCCTCATACATATTAGGTTCACACTTGTTCCTTTTCAACCATTTACTCATCCCATTCTCTTGGATATACTCTGGTACCTCCTTCCATTTACGCAACTGGTTGTGGTGTGCCCTAACTCTTTCCTCACTATCATCTACATACAACTTACCCAAAACATAACTTAATCCACTGGAACCAACTTCTAACACCTCATATGGACCTTCAAACTTATCACGCACCTTATTTACATTCATTCTACCCTTTTCAATTACTTCTTTCATCACTCTCTCACCAACTTTAAAGCTTTCAAACCTCTTATTTGGTTTCCTCCACACATCTCTATCATCCTCCGACACACCCAACCTCAGTCTTATTATATTTTCAAAATTTAACACAAACTTACATGGAGACATACCCGTACTCTTATGCAGTGTTGCATTGTAAGCCTACAACTCTCTACCAACATACAAATCCCAATCATTATCACGTGTACTCATCATTCGCAAAATTTCAGTTAATGTTCTTACAGTCCTTTCAGCCAACCCAATCGCACTTGGCATATAAGGAGTCGAATACACATGTTCAATACCCCATTATCTTAACATCTGCTCAAACTCCCATCCAACAACCTCAGGGCCATTATCACTTAACATTCTCACAGGCTTACACACACACATCGGCAACATCACTTGACCAACCATTCTTGCAACAGTCTCACTCCGTTTATCCTTGATGGGTATTGCATAGGTAAATTTACTCATGTGATCAACCATAACAATCATTCCCACATGTCTTTTCGCAGTCACAGGCAACGAAACACAATCAATCACAAACTTCTCAAATGGTTCTTTCATACGTAATCTCAAAACAGGCGGATTAGCATGCACTCTCTGATACTTCCCTTTCTGGCAATCTTCACACGTAGTCGCTACATCCTTACATATATGACTCAACCCAGGTGTAAACAATCTCTCAAGCATGCATTCCCATAATTTATTCTTACCCATATGCCCATATCTGTCATGCACTAGCATACACATACTGCTGCATGCATCAGAAACACAGGAACATATATATCTTCATCCATTCCTTCATGTAGAAAATAAACAATATTCTTACACACAATAAGTTTCTTACTAACTTTCTTATACACCTCTAAATCAAACGGCCATTCTTCTACCTCAATACTATTCAACATACATTCACGTAACCTTTTAATTTCCACACATTCATCTTGCATTTCTTCCACCTCCTCTTTAGTTAGTAGATCATCCTCACTCCTCGTAATATCAACCATGCCAACAAAATTCGCCATATATACACTATTATCTTCTATCACAACTACTTCACATCCATTCTTCAGAAGCAAACCACTACCAATATCAACTGATAAATTATGCAATCTTAAAAAATCAATTCCTATCAAAAAACAACTAGGCATCTCATTCTCTCCCATTACAATGAAATTATTTTTCACCTCCATACTTCCCAGTTTTACTTTCAAACGCACTTCTTCCCAAACTAGCAAACTTCCTTTACCTATCCCATGAATTCTCACACTCGTACATTGCCGTTTCACTTCCTAATTGTACCGCTATATTTCCTTGATAACAGACTTATTCACTAATGACACTTGCGCATCTGTATCAATTAAACTACAGTATTCATTCTCATTTATACCCACATACGTCATCATTCTTCCTTTTACACCATGCATACAAATGTTTACTCTCCTATCAATAGGGTCATCCTTGTCACACCAATGTTCATCTTCGCTATCTTCCATGCTCATACCACTCAGATTCAAGACACTCGGGCAATCCTCCTTTTCACTCAACAACTTGCAACATCTTTCATCACATTGTAACCTCAATATATACTCCCTTTCAGTCTCCTTATTTGCCCGGTATTGCATCGGACGATTCCACCCAAAATACAAATAAACAGTGACACCATACAACATACCACCAACAATACTTTTGATAACAATTTACCCTCAAGCACACTATCCTCCTCCTTATATACCATTTCTTTCGATACTTCATTCCTAACACTCATTCTAAGCTCATCTACACTAGCAGGTATATCACTATTCAAACCCTTTAATTTAAACTTATTCAACCCACACATAATACATTTATACACCATGTCATCCCCTTCAAAACTTTTTACCACCACTAAATCTTCCGGTAACCTTTCAAAATTACTATCATTCTCGCTACTATCTTCTATCTCACCATGCATTCTTGACATCGCATCTGCTATAACGTTCTTACTCCCAGGTACATATTCTAGCTTAAAGTCAAATTCATTCAAATCCTCTATTGTCCTCGCAACCCTAGCATTCATAGACTCTTTCCTAATCATATACACTAGGGGCTGATGGTCAGTACGCACAATAAATTTCACACCATACAAAAATACCTTCAATGCTTTCACGCAAAACCTTATCGCAGCCAACTCCCTTTCAATCGTGGAATACTTTCGCTCAGCCTTATTAAATGCTTTACTTACATACGCTATCTCTCTCAACTGTTCATCTTCATTTAGTCTTTGCATTTGAACCAAGCAACCACCCATACTAATCCCACTAGCATCCGTATATAACTCTAGCATACTAGCATGCTCACTATAGTCAGGAAAGGCCAAAGTGACGTCTCTCGCAGCCTCTTCTTTCAAGTTTTCAAATGCTTCAATCATACGCTCATCCCATTTCAGTCTCGTACTATTTCTCTTACCTTTCCACTCATTCAATGGCTTCCCTATTCCCGAACAATCTCTGACAAACTTCCGACCAAATTCAATCAACCCAAGTAAACCTCTTAACTCACGCACCGTATGAGGACGTGGAAATTCTCTCACCTTACTCACAAACTTATCACTCTTCCTTATACCCGATTCCCTCACCACATGCCCAAGAAATTCCACCTCCCCGGTCAACCATGTACACTTTTCAAGCTTAACTTTCACACCAACTTCTATCAAACGCTCTAATACTGCTTCAAGCAACTGCATGTGTTCCTCAACAGTCTCACTAGCAATCAAAATATCATCTATAAAAACAGTCACCTTCTGTCGATCAAACCCAGCCAAAACTACATTCATCGCCCTCTGGAAGGCAGCAGGCGCATTAGCAAGGCCAAAGCTTAATCTCTTAAACTGATAATGACAATTACTGCTCGAAAATGCCGTAATGGGCCTGCTCCCCTCTGCCAGAGGCATCTGGTAATAGCCCCTAACTAAATCTAACTTTGTAAAAACTTTCATACCATGCATCTTATACACACAGTCAGACACTACATTCATCGGGAAACGTTCTTTAACAGTTACTTCATTCACCTTCCTATAATCAATACACATACGTAAACTTCCATCCGGCTTTCTTACAGGTACAAGAAGGCTATTCCAGGCACTCTCACTTCTTTCTATTACACCCATTTGCTCTAACTCCTGGTACTGCTCTTCTATTTCTCTGGCAATAGGCGGAGGAAAATGTCGGGGACGCTGATATATGGGGGTATCATTACTAAGAACTATCCTAAATTCAGGCAGCTTTGACCCCCCACAATCCTCGTCACCACGACTCAAAACTCTCCGTCTATCCCATAACATCCTATACAATTGTTCCCTTTCTCCCTCACTTATATTCTCATCTACATTAATTCTTTCTTTCAAACTTTCACAGTCCCAATCGTCATCCTGCTTTATCTTACCCATCATAACATGTCTCAATTTAACATACCTTTCTTCCTCTACATTGACCAACGTATACATACATCCCATGCAATCACCCTCACGTATACCCCGTATTCTCTTCCTCCTTACAGTCGGCGACAAGCTTACATACACCTTCGGCTCCTGCAAATTCAAAATACCATCATACACATGCACACTTGTTTTCACCAAATTACTTGCTTCCGAACCTTCCACTACATATTCACAATTGTCACTATTGGCAATTCCCAGACTATTCGGCCATGCAACTTTTACACTGACAACCTCACTCGCATCTTTTGACTATTTAACACCTTCTTTTGCTCATAACGGCACACCTTTCCATACCTTCGTACATACACTACCATCTTCATTCAAATAAAATTCCCACAAAATTTACCCTTAACTTTCATCTAAATCATATTTACACTAGGATGTACAATCATACCGCATTTTTTCAAGAAGTTATAACCTAACAACACATCGTATTTGTCATTTACTCCCTCAACCACATAAAAATCATTATCTTCCATCATCAGCCCCCCATCATAACATTCTCACGTAACTTTCCTTGCACAGACATACTTAAATTACCGATACCTTTCACTTCACCCTTACACCCCCTAAATTCACACACACCCCTTACCTTATCGTATGCATTCCTAAACATTAAATTGACACCACAGCCAGTATCAATCAGACCAACTAGCTCTATTCCATTAAAATTTACTTTTGCACTCATGCAGTCATAAGCTCTTTCGCCCATCACGTCTTCATGTAGTAAACCTTCACGAACATGCATCACATTCACTCCGCACACATTCAAGGACTCACCCAGCTGAACCCTCTTACACTCTAGTTTCTCGAACATCCTGGCTGACTTACTCCCTTCTTCCTACATACTCTAGCTACATGCCCATCTGCACCACATTCAGCACACTTACTCCGCGGCTCCTTGCACATTCTAGCATAATGACCATCCTTACCACAATTGTCGCAAATCACATTTGTACGATTACTCCGGCATCCACTCGCTATGTGCCCAGTCAAACCACACCGATAACATTTTACTCCTTTCTCTTTCTTGCACTTGCTAATTCTATGCCCTACCTCACCACATCCAAAACAAGCTCCTAGAGCCCATCTACATTCATTCTTCTTAAGTCCTACTTTCCAACATCTATAACACTTCTCTTCACGGATACAACTACCTGACCTACCTTGCGGCGCACTAGCACTCCTATCCCTCCAAACCTGATTCCCTTGCCTAAACCCTTCATTTGTCCTTACAGGTATTCCCACATTACTCGCCCTAACACTCCTATCTACTACACTATCAGCTACCCTCATCGGTCCTCTCATAGCAGCATCTCTAAAACTAACAAATTCTGGCACACTTTCCTCCATTCCAGTTCTTACACCCACAGATTTACTTTCTTTCATACATCTATCCAACTCGTAATCATCAACTATCTTTAAAATATCATCCCATGTCAATCTTTCTTTCGTCCACCTCATTTTCTCCATTCGTTTCAAATTAACAAACTCGGCAACATTCTCAGGTACAGTAGCCAAAAACTTCTTCATTAACTCCTTATTCTCATTTATACCTTCATCCCCATACTTCTTCCTAGCTAAAGTTTCCTACCTACATACATACATCGATATCCCTTCTCCTGCATTCATCCGTGCTTCATCAAAATCATTCTTACGCTTATACTTAACACTCCCTTTCATACGTTTTACCTGCTCAATTATTCTCTTTTTCACACTTTCATAATCAACGTCACCTACACTCATTATCACTCCATACATCATCAACAAATACCCAGTCAAATATTCTCCTAACTCCCTAGCCCAAACTCTTTTACTATCACCATACTTATCCTGACAATACCTCTCATACTCCTTGAAAAACTCGTATACATCCCTACTACTATGCTCATTGAACCTTTCACACCGAGGTACCTCTCTCATAAACACAGTCTTACACACATCACGTTCATTCTCACTGCTATCATCACTGCTACCTTCCTTCTTGTTTCCTACTTCCTCGCTAGAATATAAGGAATCTAATTCCACAGTCATACTCCTATCCTTGATCATACTCTTCCTAGCCCTTTTCTTACTCGCCACTTTCACCCATTCACGATCGTCCTCGCTATTAGCCTGATACTTTTCCTTCTCTTTCTTCACATCACTTTTACCTTTCTTCTCATGATTCCTATCACATTTCTGTTCATCCTTACTATGCCTTATTCCCTTATCTTCAATCTCACTATCACTATTACTATTACTATCACTATCACTTCCTTTCCCATTATCACTAACCTTAGCCTTCTCATCCACTATCAACCCATTACCCGAAGCTGAGGACATTCCTCCGACTGCACCTTCACCCATTATAGTTTTCATCATCCCCATGACTTGCCCCATCATAGCTTCCAATCGGTATGGACCCGGAAATTCCTGTTCCTTCCATCCAATCTCCTGCTGAAGGTCCTCAACACGCTGAGATCGTTCCAAAGAAAGGCAGCTCTAGTGGCTCCCAATTAGGCCAAGAGCAACTGGTTCCCTCTAGTGAGGGAACTGAGGCTGTGGCTGGCCCTTTTACTGAACCTAGCACTATCTCATAGGGTTCAGAAGTTAATTGTCTTCGATTCGTCACAGAGAGCCCAAAACCTTCATTTCATGATTTTCTCGCCCTAGCGGTTAAGAAAAGATTTGGGATCTCAGAAGGCAATATAGACTTCCTAGACGAATACAAGTTTAAGTCAACTAGAAGACAATATGAATTGTCTTGGGAAAAGTGGATTGCTTTTGTTAAAGCAAAAGGACCGAAAGAAATTTCAATAAACTTCTGTCTGTCCTTCTTTATCCACCTTCATAATCAAGGTCTGGCAGCTAACACGATAACTACGTGTAAGTTAGCCTTGACTAGACCTCTTCTATATGCCTTTCAAGTGGATCTGACGAATGAAATCTTTAATAAGATCCCGAAGGCATGCGCTAGGCTTAGGCCTGCAGCTCCTTCAAAACCCATATCATGGTCTTTGGACAAGGTCCTACATTATGCCTCATCTGTGAACAATGAAGATTGTTCTCTCAAGGATCTAACCCAGAAGGTTATTTTCTTGTTCGCTATAGCCTCAGGGGCTAGAATTAGTGAAAAAGTAGCCCTATCAAGAAATGAGGGCCACATTCAGTTCACAGCAGTGGGAGAACTGAATCTCTTTCCTGATCCAACCTTTCTCGCCAAGAACGAGCTACCCACTAAAAGATGGGGTCCCTGTAGAGTCTGCCCTTTGAAGGAAGATGTCTCTCTATATTCAGTAGAGTGTCTAAAGGTCTATATTCGTAGAACTCCAGACTTCAGGGGAGGAAAGCTCTTCAAAGGAGAAACCTCAGGATCAAAGTTATCCCTAAAACAACTAAGGGCAAAGCTCACCTACTTCATTCGCAGAGCAGATCCTGACAGTACACCCACAGGTCATGATCTGAAGAAAATTGCTTCATCACTGAACTTTTTCCAGTAAATGGACTTTGAGCGTCTTCGCTCATATACTAGATGAAAATCATCCAGAGTGTTCTACAAACACTATGCTAAACAAGTCCATGAATTGAAGCATTATGTGGTAGCGGCAGGTAGTGTATTAAAACCTGCCGGGTAGTGCTGCGATGAACAGTTAATTGATTGCGACTATCAATTAGGGTGAAAAGGTGTTGACACTTCCAGTGCGATACCTTTTAAGTGAGTGTCATTATTGTGACACCAAGTCTGTTCAAAACCTCAGGTATGGAATTATACGGATAACACTTGTGCCGTGTGTACGTAGTACACGGTGTTGATTGTATAAAACATTTACAGAATTTATATTGGAAAAATTTATCAAAATCTTTCAGTTTTAGAGTGGCACTCATCATTTCTTCCCTTTTAGGGAGGGAAAGATATTTTCTGTATACGTTGCACGTATAATTCCTTTAACATGTCACATTCATTTCACTCGTTATTCCATTTAGTCATTTATTCGAAATAAATGTCTATTAGAATGTAATTGCGTCCTTTCTCGCCCTGCAATTTTCACATTAAATATGCCAGAGTTCTCTTACTTATTTATTCAAGTAAATCTCATATCATTGTATGCTTACAAACAATGGATATAGTTGACACTGATATTCTTCCGAAAATATATACAAACCGTGAAACCGTTTGTATATCTGGTGGATACCTATATTTGTTCATACAATACCTGCTAACCTTGAGGCCCCTTTTCTACTGTCTAGTATGACTCTTCCCTGTAAGGGGTAGGAAGCACTAACATTGTCTATGATTAGTGGTAATGATGGATAACGGTAACGTCATTTGTCTCAATGGTCCAGATGACCATAGAAAAATTGTCCCAAGGTTAAGGCACCAATGAAAATCCACAGATACAGTACTTTCTAGTAATTCTCAGGTAAACTCCCATGAGGACGACATGGCTTGAGCCCCAAAAACGGATTTTGAGCGATGCGAAAAATCTATTTTTAGGTGAGATAGCCATGTCGTCCTGATGGACCCACCAGCCTTTTCTATAGAAAAGGCCTTTGCAGAATCCCTCCCGAAACTACTATTTCTATAGCACCATCCTCAATGCTATAAGGAGTGACCACCATCTTGATACTCAATAGTAGTATGGGAAATAGGGTAACCTTGATAACGGCTCCCCTTCCAAAATTGCTACTCTCCCCCCTCGAGGCGAAAATGCTATTCGTGGTGAAGATTGCTGTGACGTATCAAGATATACGTCCCCTGATTTATGCAATATCCTTAAGAGAATTTTAAGGATATTCGCCCCAGGAGTTAGAATTCTGGAGACCTAAAGGTAAATTCTCTGGGAATATCACTGTAGTTCATATATCCCTAGGAAGTTACTATTAGGAACCTTCCATCCGGACGACATGACTATCTCACCCAAAAATTGATTTTTCGCTTCACTCAAAATCCGTTATATATGTCCATGTTTGTGCGTAGAAGGATGACTAAAATAGAATAAACGAGAAAAGATTATTTCCTTATTTACGAGGATTTTTGAAAAAGCAGGGAATTAGAAATCCTTTTCTCAAAGTCTGAACTAACTCAAAATGGAAATGGCCATAGATAATGTTTAAGTACAGTGAATTATCAAAATTGTCTTTCTGTCCGTCTGTCTGATAATCAGCTTGAAACATGGTGCAAAGGTGTTCGGGCAATTGTCCAAATTTAAACTTCCGCAACACTGAAAATATTGATAAAAATAATTTTTATGATACGAAAAAGGCGTTAAGCCACTGTGATTTCTCTCTCTCTCTCTCTCTCTCTCTCTCTCTCTCTCTTCTCTCTCTCTCTCTCTCTCTCTCTCTCTCTCTCTCTCTCTCTCAAAACTTAAAAAAAATCAAAATGTTGAATGTTTTTAAAACTTGTCTTGATATAAAGTGAGAGAGAGAGAGAGAGAGAGAGAGAGAGAGAGAGAGAGAGAGAGAGAGAGAGAGAGAGAGAAATATAATAATAATTATATACATTGTCAAAAATAAATTAAATTCGGATTTCATCGAACCTTTTATGTTTCAGTTCAATGGCGTGTTATCCGGTAATGAATGGTGAAAATATGTTGAATTATTTGCGAGTGATTTCAGTACCAATAAATTTAATAATTGGATGTCAGCGCATATTGATTTATCGAAAAGACAAAGATTTTTCCGCTTTTCAATTAATAAAAGGGAAAAAAACTTGGTAATAATATATGTTTAATATAATCACATTGGGTTTATATTTATTTTTTCCAACGAAGATACTTAGCACAAAATATATTTTTTCCATTGCTCTACTATCCTGAACTATATTTAATATACCTGAAGTCAGCGATGATAAATTTGCATAGAAATTCAACATTTGACGCTTAAATTCACATTAAAATTAACTGTTTTTCCGAACCAATTTCATTTTAGACACCTTTTAAGCGCATTTATATGCCGTCCATGCAACATACTTTTATTTTTCTTTACTTGGGCATTTAACTATCAAAGTTTCTTTTAAATTATGGAATGGTAATTTATTTTTTTTTGCATTTTTTTTCGTCTCAAAGGTAAAAGTCGGTTTTCTTTAGCTTAATGCCTCCTCTGAAACTTTAAACAATATATTAGGAATCCCCATATATTAGCAAATGTCGTTAGACTACTGGACAATACACTCGGCACATTGCCATTCTAAGTAGACTGCTGCTCGTGTATGTTTGCTACGAATGGATCAGGAATATTAAATCTTAGTTTTCCCGATAACAAGGAAGAATTTTTCCGCCATTATCTTTTTGGACCAGCAAAAAATAAACAATAATTTCGTATATTCTCGTAACTGATAAGTAGTAGGTTGGACAAGACACCAGCCAGCGTTGAGATACTACCCCTAGAGAGTTACTAGTCCTTTGACTGACAAGACAGTATAACATTGAATCCCTTTCTGGTTACGGAACATTTACCCTTTGCTTATACATACACCGAATAGTCTGGCGTATTCTTTAAACATTATCGTCTTTCCTCATAAACCTGACAACACTAAGATAACCAAAAAAACTTTTTTCACTTAAGGGATTAATTACTACATTGTAATTGTTCAATGACTACTTTCCACTTGATAAGGTTAGAAGAGTCTCTTTAACTGTAGTAAGCAGATATTCTAGACGGACACTCCAAAATCAAACCATTTTTCTCTAGTGCTGGGTTGTGCATTAACCTCTGTACTATGGTCTTTCACTGTCTTGGGATCGAGTTTTCTTGCTTGAGGGTACACTCAGAGACCCAATTCTGTCCGTTTCCTTATTTCTTTCTCTCACTGAGATATTTATTTATGCTGCTTTTCGAATTAAGGTTGTACTTTCAATAATAATAATAATAATAATAATAATAATAATAATAATAATAATAATAATAATAATAATAATAATAATAATAATGGCTGCCTCAGTTGCACTGATCTTATACTCTGTCATCTCAATGGTTCTTATCATCATCTTTTTAGGACCATCTGCATCCAGCCAGTAATTGAGCAAAAGTCATCCTTCATGGTGGGTAGTCAAATTCAAGAATAATTGGCAAATCAAGGTTTGACTGTAAAGTTTATAATTTAGGTAAAATTTACAATTCGGATAAAAGAATAGAGTGAACAAGCTATGGGTTCCGGGAGTGATATGTTCCTTCCTCTGGCTAGAGGGGTGAAAACGATGATAGCTACATCCTTATATATTGCAATTCTGGCGTAGGTATAGAGGTGGCAAAAATTACATTGGTTTCTTTGGGGGTCGAAGGCGGAATGAATAGTGAGATTGATAGAATGGCGGCGTCATTGGCTAAGCCACTCACTGAGAGCTGCTGTAGTTCAGTCAGACTGCCTTCCCACTCACTCATGGGTGATGAGTTGCAATATCTAATTGGTGGAAGCGCTTATCGAGAGGGTATTCATGCTAAGCAGGCTATCCAGTCGCTGATCAAAGCTGTCTTGGCCGGTAGTGCCTTGATCGGTGGAGTTGTCTTGGTTGGAGATATCATGGTTGGTAGGGTTACTCCTCAGTGTGTTGTTCCTTCGACCAGAAGGGAGAAGGAACATTTCCAGGGTAGTATTGAGGACCACTTCCTCTCTCTAAATGAGCAGAGCTTCTAGTATTCGAAGTCTTCTGCTATCTGGAGCACGGCCGATTATCGTAGTGTTCTTAATTATTTCCTCATATCTAATGTTGCTGTTGTGGACGCGAAGGGCATGAGCTCTTATGGTACCTTGTTGAACATGACAGGACAGTCTCTTGGACAAACGCATGGTGGTCATTCCTATTTAACGTCCAGAGCAACCTGAAACAGGTCATAAGTAGGAATAGACCACATTAGTCTGTCTAAGGATATCTTGAGAAGGCGGAGGGACCTTGTCTTGGTGGTTTGATAATAAATAATCAGCTTAACCTTTGTTTTTTCATCCACAAAGGAAACGTGGTTCATTTATTATATCTTTCTCAGCTTTTTCCTCTTTTATAGTATTCACGATGCAGAAACCATTTATAGTGAAAGTTCTCAGTTGCATGTTCACCCTGATACTAAGTGTCCATGGCTAGCTTGATATCACGGCTCTGTTAGAGTAGCCATTGTTCACTAGGACATGGAGGTCTCGGTCGTTTTCTTGATGTATATCATCCCAAGAGGAGCAGTGGAAGAGGGTCCTGTATACGTAGGCTTTGATTGAGGAGGCCTGGCAGGGCATTCACTGTCTCCATTTAAGCATGAGCCAAGGTTATTGGGCTTAATTAGGGCACTGGTATTTAATCCGGTAGGGTTAGGAGAGATGATTACATCAAGGAATGGCAGCCATTCATCATTGCTATGCTCAACAGTAAACTTCAGGGAACTGCACTCCTCAAACGTCTTGCGGCGAGTTTCGAGGTCGTGGATAGAAGGTGCTATGACAAAATTATCGTCTATGCATTTTACGTATATATCTGGACGACATATCTGTGAGAAAACCCTATCTTCAACAACTCTCATATAACAGTTGTCAAAGAGTACACTAAGTGGAGACCACATCACTGCACCATCGTTCTGTATGTACATGTGGCCCCTGTGTCTGGTAAAAGGGGACTTCCCAGTACATATTTAAAGCAGGGTGCAGAGGGCCTCCTCACGGATGGTCAGGGTTAGAGTAAAAGGGTCCCTGTAGGCTCTCTCCACGATCAAGTCGATGTTCTATCCAACAGGTACGTTTGTATAGGACTCCATGTCCAAAGAAGCGATGGTGCCACTGCTGGGAGATCCTTTCAGCTTACTGAGGAATTCGGCAGATAAGGCGACGCTGTACTCGTCCGGAACATACAAAGTCAAAAGGCGGTGGAGTCATTTAGCCAGGTGGTAGGTTGGCGTCTGGCACTATTTGATAATAGGTCGGAGTGGGTTGCCGATCTTATGTGTCTTCACATTACCATACAGGTAACCAGGGCTAGAATTTCCAGTGAGGGTCTGGAAGTGGATGGCTTTTGTGGCTGCATTGATGGTTTCAATAGTCTTCTTAGCCTCTCTCTTGATGTCGTCGATGGGGGTGTAGGAGAGCTTTTCAAACTTGGAAGAATCCCCCAATATCAGATCGAGTTTCCTGTGATACTCTTCCGTGTCAATAAAGACAAAGTAAGCAGTCGGCTCTCCTCACGGTCACATGGGCCTCCTTCCTTAGCTCCTTGGCTGCCTGCCTCATGTCAGTGGAGACAATGCAACCAGTATATCGTCCAGGATCCCTAAAGGCTTCAGACAAAAGCACGGGCTGGAGGTTATGAGTAGTTCTTACGGCCGTACGCTAAGAGAAATTATAGGGCCTCCAGTTATAGGGCCATCTTTATACACTATGGAAATTCTAGGTAACCCCTATATTTTACGGTGCTATGTTTAAAGTATCTTCTAGGAAAGGATGTGGTTGGTATCCCTGCTGAGAGGGTGTCTGTTGTCCTCTAAACAGTTGGTATGCCGGAGAAATATTTGTTTACATTTGAGAGGGTAATTACTAAGTCGGGTACACGTGTCGCGCATTCCTGTTTTTTCAACGAGTTACTGAGGACTCATAGACAGTGGAAATGGCAGAAAAGGATGGTATAAGAGCAAGGTAAATAACTGCAAATGAGAAAACAATGCTGGTGACCTTGGTAGAGGAAAGAAGCGACATTTTATTCAATAAGAGCCATGACTTCCTCATCATCCATCGGAAAAAGGCAGCATGGGAAGAAGTCACTAGCTTATTCAATGCTGCTGGTTATGGACCACCAAGAAGCCAGCAACAGCTGAAGAAAGTTTGGGAGAATGCAAAAGGAAAGTAAGTATTCACAAACATATTAAAGTAATAGTACTTTTGACTCACTTCCTGCATACATAAGCAAGCATCAGCTTATGGATTGGTGGGGGCCAGTTTCATTTAGGCTATATGTAAGGAATAACATACTTTTCAAATGCTGAGCAAGTAAATAATTCTCATTGCAGTTTGTACTATTCTTAATTTCAGACTTCATACTGGTTAGCCTAATTGTTTGGCTTTTATTCGTAATTTAAGGCTATATACTGGTTAGCCTAATTGTTTTGTCTTAATTTCAGGCTATCTACTAGTTAGATAGTGGAAATGGCAGAAAAGGATGGTATAAGAGCTAGGTATATAACTGCAAATGAGAAAACAATTCTGGTGACCTTGGTAGAGGAAAGAAGCGTCATTTTATTCAATAAGAACCAAGACTTCCTCATCATCCATCGGAGAAAAGCAGCATGGGAAGAAGTCACTAGCTTATTTAAGGCTGCTGGTTATGGACTACCAAGATGCCGGCCAAAGCTGAAGAAAGTCTGGGAGAATGCAAAAGGAAAGTAAGTATTCAAAACATATTAAAGTAATAGTAATTTTAACTCAATTCCTGCATACATAAGCCAGCATCAGCTTATGGATTGGCGAAGGCCTGTTTTATTTAGGCTATATGTAAAGAATAACATACTTTTCAAATGCTGAGCAAATAAATAATTCTCATTGCAGTTTGTACTATTCTTAATTTCAGACTTCATACTGGGTAGCCTAATTGTTTGGCTTTTATTCGTAATTTAAGGCTATATACTGGTTAGCCTAATTGTTTCGTCTTAATTTCAGGCTATCTACTGGTTAGCCAAATTGTTTGGCATTTATTCTTAATTTAAGGCTATATACTGGTTAGCCTTATTGTTTGATCTTAATTTCAGGGTATATACTAGTTAGCCTAATTGCTTGGCCTTTTTTCTTAATTTAGGGCTATATACTGGTTAGCCTAATTGTTTGGTCTTGATTTCAGGCTATATACTGGTTAGCCTAATTGTTTGGATCAAAAATATTCATTTAACCACTTAACTCTTGTAAAAATTTCAGAGCAAAGAAACAGCATGCAGCTTATAAGTGAGACTATGAGGATAGGTGGTGGTGCTTCTCCTAAGTCTAAAGATGAAGTGACTGCTATAATCCTTACTATCATAAGTGATGACCTTGATGGTGCGGAAAATGAACTGGACTGTGATGCACTTCAAAGTACTGGTAAGTCCTATTTTGATAATTCTATAGAGAGCTCTGCTTAGATGTTTTGCATATTTTACTGATTTTCATACAAATGTTTTGTTTCTCTATTCATTTTTCCCATAAAATTGAGAGGAAGTCACCTGTTTTACGCATATCCTCTACCTATCAGTTTATAAAGAAGTTAAATTAGCTGTTATTTGGTAATATTATTGTAAGTTGTAAGAAAGCATTTAATGTAGTTGAAATTATGGAAGAAAAGAGGTTTTTCTTGGCCTAAAATGTAATGTTATAAAGGTGGAACTCTGTCGAATAAGAAAGGTGGCCTGGGGGCTACAGCCCTCAGCTAGGAAATTACTAATTTAGTGCCAGGTTAGGTAGGTGTTTTATGTTAGGTTAGTGCCCCAAACTAACCTAAAATACCTACCTAACCTGTCATTAAATTAATATCCTAGGTGAGTGGCTGTGCACCCCTACCCCCTTAGCTGCCAAGGGGGTCTAGGCAAATCCTCTCTTCGTGTCACATTTGGGATTATCTCAAATTTCACCATAATCTAACCTTTTTTGTGAATTAATAAACTTACTGCACAAGAATCAAGTCTAACATTGCGTGACCCACAACTGTGTAATTATTAGGATTAGGTAAATCATTCATCACTTCAATATTTGCTTTACTTTTAGGGAATCTTTTATAGAATTAAATGGAATTAGTAGCCCCACAGTTTGCAAAAGTAATGTTTTCCAGTACAATCATAGCATCACTTTTTTTTTGTCTTTTCAGGTGAACCACATACTATGATTGGTATCAGAAACGATGGGCAAAAATGTGAGATAATGTTTGATTCTCAGATAACGGCACAGCACACTTACAACTCTATAGACTCCATCATAACACCTCCCAAACTCACCTCAACTGAATTCAACTCAACACAGAGCACACCAGCTGGCAAAGTCTCCTCTCAAGAAGGTAACGTGACGCAGGATACTCAAACAAACACACCCACTTCTATACAATTTAATGGCAGAGACACCCCAACAGAATATACACCAACACCTGGCCAATCAAATTTTACCTCAGCCCGAAATTGCCAACAAACAACAAAGTTCACTCAGGAGGCCAGTTTTAAAGTGTCTCTTGAGATGCAACAGAAGGAACATGAAAAGACAATGGAAAACCTTAGCCTAGATATTGAAATTAGGAAAGAAAAACTAAAAGAAATTAAAAAGGAAAACGAGGATGCAAACCTTTGTCTCCAAGCTCATCAAATCTGGGTTGAAGTAGGCATGAAACTGTTGGAAGTAACAGGGGAACTAGGCCAGGTAACCAAAAGAATTTGTGATAAACTCGATGCTTTAAACTGATCCAATGTCACTTCAAGTTTTTTCAGTGCAATATAGTATTATATATATTTCAGCTGTGATGGAATTGTGCATTGTGTTCTAGTCTGCAATGTATTTTTACTACTGTACTGTAAATCTTTGTGGAAATTAAAATAAAAAATAATTGTTTCTGGTTTATTTGCAAAACCTGTACTGTATATACATACTTTGAATTTGGTTTTTGGTAACTTTAAGCCTAGTGGTGGCAAATATTTTTTACCTAAGCAAAATATTCTCTGATGATTTGCTGTCTTTTAAAGACTCCTTGGATATTTCTCATTGCTTGAGTTTGCTACCTCAATTCATCCTCTTGTATGTTTCCTTAGGCTTCTGGGTCATCTGGATCATGAAGTTCATGAATTGCATTACCTGGCTCAGGTACTCTGTAGGCGATGGCCAAATTGTGGAGAACTACAGCCGCACCTATTATGTGTTTGGTGTTTCTCATAGAAGTCCTCATTTTCTTTCCAAGGGAAGCAAATCTTCTTTTTAATAGTCCAAATGCTATCTCAACACTGTTTTGCGTTCTTATGTGAGAAGCACTATAGCGGTTCTCTCCACGGTCATGAGGAGCTGTCAGAGGAGTCAACAAATATTCACGACATGGATAGCCACTCTCACCCAACAAGTGTCCAGGCAGAATACCACCTTCGAGTTCCTGACAGAGTCGACTATCTTAAAAAATATTGCTGTCATGTGCACTGCCAGGCCACCGAGCTACAATGTTGAACAGCTGCAACTGAGGACCACAGACTGCTTGTACATTAAATGAAAAATAACCTTTTCTGTTGCGGAAAACTTCAGGACGCATGTGACTTGGCATCTCAATTGCAATATGAGTGCAGTCAATGCACCCAATTACACCTGGCATTCCAGCTATAGTCATAAATTCATGCTTTATTCGTGTAATATTATCTTGGTCTGGAAACATGTTATTTTTATTAGTAAAATAAATTTTTGAATATACTTACCCGATAATCATGTAGCTGTCAACTCCGTTGCCCGACAGAATTCTATGGAGGGATACGCCAGCTATCACAATACTAGAAGGGGGTGTACTTACCAGCGCCACCTGTGGCCAGGTACTCAAGTAATTCTTGTTGACACCTCCTCAATTATTCCTCGGTCCACTGGTTCTCTATGGGGAGGAAGGGAGGGTCGATTAAATCATGATTATCGGGTAAGTATATTCAAAAATTTATTTTACTAATAAAAATAACATTTTTCAATATTATACTTACCCGATAATCATGTAGCTGATTCACACCCAGGGGGGTGGGTGAAAACCAGTGTACAAGATTAAAGGATAGCTAAGTATCCCATATTTCATATAACAGTTATCTCAAATAACAATGAAATAATAAGTACCTGGTAAGGAAGTCGAATTGAACCGTTACTCTGCCTCTTTTTTAAGTTCTTCTTCCTTACTGAGCGCAGCGTTCCTCTTGGAGGCTGAATCAACCCAAAGGTGCTAAAGTATATAGGGTTGCAACCCCTACTAAAGGACCTCTACAAAACTTCTAACCCAGGCGCTTCTCAAGAATGAATAGACCACCCGCCAAATCAAAAGGATGCGGAAGGCTTCTTAGCCTACCGTAACAACCATAAAAACAACAATAAAAGCATTCAAGAGAAAGGTTAAAAAAGGTTATGGGATTAAGGGAATGTAGTGGCTGAGCCCTCACCTACTACTGCACTCGCTGCTACGAATGGTCCCAGGGTGTAGCAGTTCTCGTAAAGAGACTGGACATCTTTAAGATAAAATGATGCAAACATTGACTTGCTCCTCCAATAGGTTGCATCCATTATGCTCTGCAGAGAACGGTTTTTATTAAAGGCCATCGAAGTAGCTACGGCTCTTACTTCGTGGGTCCTTACCTTCAGCAATGCAAGGTCTTCCTCCTTTAAGTGAGAATGGGCTTCTCTAATCAGAAGCCTTATATAATACGAAACCCCGTTCTTGGACATGGGCCTCGAAGGTTTCTTGATGGCACACCATAAGGCTTCTGACTGTCCTCGAATAGGTTTAGACCTCTTAAGATAATATTTGAGAGCTCTGACAGGGCGAAGAACTCTCTCTAGTTCGTTACCTACCACGTTGGAGAGGCTAGGTATTTCAAACGATCTAGGCCAAGGACGTGAAGGAAGTTCGTTCTTTGCTAGGAATCCGAGCTGAAAAGAACATGTTGCAGATTCGGTCGTAAAACCAATGTTCTTGCTGAAGGCATGAACCTCACTGACTCTCTTAGCTGTTGCAAGGCAGACGAGAAAAAGAGTCTTGAGGGTAAGGTCCTTAAAGGAAGCTGACTGGAGAGGTTCGAACCTAGATGACGTAAGGAACCTTAAGACTACGTCTAGGTTCCAGCCTGGAGTGGATAGACGACGCTCTTTAGACGTCTCAAAAGACTTAAGAATGTCTTGAAGGTCCTTGTTGGAAGAAAGGTCCAAACCTCTGTGGCGGAGAACTGAAGCCAACATACTCCTATACCCTTTAATCGTAGGGGCTGAAAGGGATCTCTCATTCCTAAGATGTAGAAGGAAGTCAGCTATTTGGGTCACAGAGGTATTGGTAGAGGATATTGAATTGGCTCTACACCAGCTTCGGAAGACTTCCCACTTAGATTGGTAGACTCTACGAGTGGAAACCCTTCTTGCTCTGGCAATCGCACTGGCTGCCTCCTTCGAAAAGCCTCTAGCTCTAGCGAATCTTTCGACAGTCTGAAGGCAGTCAGCCGAAGAGCGTGGAGGTTTGGGTGCAACCTGTCTACGTGAGGTTGACGTAGAAGGTCCACTCTTAGAGGTAGAGTCCTGGGGATGTCGACTAGCCATTGAAGTACCTCTGTGAACCATTCTCTTGCAGGCCAAAGGGGAGCAACCAGCGTCAGCCGTGTCCCTTCGTGCGAGATGAATTTCTGCAGAACTTTGTTTATTATCTTGAACGGTGGGAATGCGTAAAGGTCGAGATGGGACCAGTTCAGTAGAAAAGCATCCACATGAACTGCTGCAGGGTCTGGAACAGGGGAACAGTACAGCGGAAGTCTCTTGGTTATGGAGGTGGCAAACAGATCTATGGTAGGTTGACCCCACAAGGTCCAAAGTCTGTTGCACACACTCTTGTGGAGGGTCCATTCCGTGGGAATGACCTGATTCCTTCTGCTTAGGCGATCTGCTGAGACGTTCATATTGCCCTGAATGAACCTCGTGACCAGAGTGAGGTTTAGACCTCTTGACCAAATGAGGAGGTCCCTTGCGATCTCGAATAGGCTCCTCGAATGGGTCCCTCCTTGCTTGGAGATGTAAGCCAAGACTGTGGTGTTGTCTGAGTTCACCTCCACCACTTTGCCTAGCAGGAGGGACTTGAAGTTCAGCAGGGCTAAATGAACTGCTAGTAGCTCCTTGCAGTTGATGTGGAGCAATCCCTGTTCCTCGTTCCACGTTCCCGAGCATTCCCGTCCGTTCAAGGTCGCACCCCAGCCCGAGTCCGATGCATCTGAGAAGAGATGAAGATTGGGGGTCTGAATAGCCAACGATAGGCCCTCCCTGAGAAGGAGATTGTTCTTCCACCACAGGAGAGTGGTCTTCATCTCTTGGGTGATTGGGATAGAGACTGCTTCGAGAGTCGAACCCTTGTCCCAATGAGCTGCAAGATGGAATTGAAGAGGGCGGAGGTGGAGTCTCCCTAGCTCGACGAACAGGGCCAGTGATGAAAGGGTCCCTGTGAGACTCATCCACTGTCTCACCGAGCAACTGCTCCTCTTCAGCATGCTCATGATGCACTCTAGGGCTTGGCTTATCCTGGGGGCCGATGGAAAAGCCCGAAAATCCTGACTCCGAATCTCCATTCCCAGGTACACAATGGATTGGGAGGGAATGAGCTGAGACTTTTCTATGTTGACTAACAGACCCAGTTGTCTGATTAAGTCCAAAGTCCAGTTGAGATTCTCCAGACAGCGACGACTCGTGGAGGCTCTCAACAGCCAGTCGTCTAAGTAGAGGGAGGCTCTGATGTCCGATAAGTGTAGGAATTTTGCTATATTCCTCATCAGATGAGTGAACACCATAGGAGCTGTGCTTAGGCCAAAACACAGGGCTTGGAATTGGTAGACAACCTTTCCAAAAACGAATCTCAGGAAAGGTTGGGAGTCTGGATGAATAGGAACGTGAAAGTAGGCATCTTTCAAGTCCAACGAGACCATCCAGTCCTCCTGTCTGACCGCTGCTAGGACCGACTTCGTCGTCTCCATCGTGAACGTCTGCTTGGTGACATACGCGTTGAGCGCGCTGACGTCCAGCACCGGTCTCCAACCTCCTGTCTTCTTGGCCACAAGAAAGAGACGGTTGTAGAAGCCCGGGGATTGATGGTCCCGGACTATAACCACTGCCTTCTTCTGCACAAGTAGCGACACCTCCTGGTGCAATGCTAGCCTCTTGTCCTCTTCTTTGTAGTTGGGAGAGAGGTTGATGGGAGATGTGGTCAGAGGTGGTTTGAGGCAGAATGGAATCCTGTAACCGTCCCTCAGCCAACTGACAGACTGGGCGTCTGCACCTCTCTTCTCCCAGGCTCGCCAGAAGATCTTGAGTCTGGCTCCTACTGCTGTCTGGAGATGCGGAGAGTCAGTTTTTTTCCTTTGGATGTCTTGGAGCCTTTCCTAGACTTGCTCCTGTAAGAGTCTGGACGGGAGCTTCCTCGGCTGGGGGCTCTACCACGAAAGGGCGGTATGAACCTCGTAGCAGGGGTATCAGCCACTGGGGAGCGATAAGTCTTGGGGACTGAGGTAGCAACCTTAGACTTACGAGCCGATGAGGCCACAAGATCGTGTGTGTCCTTTTGTATCAGGGCAGCAGACAAGTCCTTAACCAGCTCTTCGGGGAAGAGGAACTTCGAGAGCGGAGCAAAAAGGAGTTGTGACCTTTGACAAGGTGTAATGCTGGAGGAAAGGAAGGTACACAGCTGTTCCCTTTTCTTCAAAACCCCTGATACAAACATCGACGCAAGCTCACCAGATCCATCCCTAATGGCCTTATCCATGCAGGACATTAATAGCATGGCAGAATCCTTGTCCGCAGGAGAGGTCTTCTTGCTGAGGGCCCCCAGGCACCAGTCTAGAAAGTTGAACATCTCAAATGCTCTAAATACTCCCTTCAGTAAGTGATCAAGGTCTGAGAAGGTCCAGCAAACCTTAGAGCGCCTCATTGCAGTTCTCCGAGGCGAGTCTACCAGACTTGAGAAGTCAGCCTGGGCAGAGGCAGGTACTCCCAAGCCTGGTGCTTCTCCTGTGGCATACCAAACGCTCGCTTTCGAAGTGAGCTTAGTCGGAGGGAACATGAAAAAAGTTTTGCCAAGGTGTTGCTTAGTCTGCAGCCACTCCCCTAAGATCCTTAACGCTCTCTTAGAGGACCTTGCTAGGACTAGCTTAGTATAGGTGGACTTAGCTTGCTGTATGCCCAGCGAAAACTCAGATGGCGGAGAGCGGGGAATAGCAGAGACAAAGTGGTCTGGGTAAACCTCCCTAAGCAGAGCCAAGACCTTACGAAAGTCAATAGACTGTGGAGAAGGCTTGGATTCATCCACGTCTGACGAGGGATCCAGGTGTGCCGCCTCATCATCAGACGCCTCATCACCAGAGTGTAGCGAAGAGATCGGACAAGAATGCTGAACAGCAGAGTCAGAACGAGAAGGAACAATATTAGTGGTTTCCTCTTCAAGTAACTGTTGAGGGAAAACCTGAGGCTCAGACTGCAAAGGCTGAATAAAAGACGAAGCAGAAGGAAGGCGCATGGGTGGAGGAGGCTGACTCCTAGCATGAGTGGTTGAACCCAAGGGTTGCGCTTGCTGAGCGGTTGGCGGAAGCGGAGTAGCAAGTTCCTGTTCCTGTGGTGTGAGCGGAGCGCGATGAGGTGGAGGCTGCGCAGAACAAGGTAAATGTCTCGCAAGCTGAGGCTCCTGAGGCGCAAGGCTAAGGTGTAGTGGTGCTTGCCTTGTGGAGGGTTGAGCTCGCTGCAGCGAGAGCTGAGGAGACTGACTCATGGACGGGAGAGGTTGTTGTACCTCAACCGAGTGTTGCACCACTGGTGGAGCAGCAAGTGGAGGCGGAGGAAGAGAGGTATAATCCTCCTGATCCCATTGTAAAGGTTGCCTTAAAGAAGGCGGAGGCTGAACACCACTGGGAACAGCAAACTCAGAACGAGGCTCAACATCGTACGCCTGGCAGGTGGTACTGCGATCAGGCGGAGCGAGCGCAGGCGGAGCGAGCGCAGGCAGAGCGAGCGCAGGCGGAGGGAGTGTAGGCGGAGGCGGAGGCGCAACACTCTCAGCCCGACACTCACGCATCAAGTCCGAAAGCTGTGCTTGCATGGACTGTAGAAGAGTCCACTTGGGGTCGGCAGAAACTACAGTAGGCTGAGGTAAAGCCTTAACAGTCGAGCTCTGTTGTGGCAGAACCTTACTCCTCTTGGGCGGAGTGCAGTCGACAGATGACTGCGGCGAGTCAGAGCTGAGCCAATGACTGCAACCTGGCTGAGCACTCGCGGACTGGACTCTGCGTTTAAGTGGTCTCGAGACCTGAGACCAACGTTTCTTCCCTGACAGTTGATCAGCGGACGAGAAAAAGACGGGCTCAATCGTCTGCAGGTGGGAGTGACGGTCTTTGGAAGACACGCCCGCAACCACCGAGGATACTTCTGTGCGCCTAACAAGGCCTGCCGAACCCTTATGCCCTTCGACATTGCTTCTCCCCTGGGCTTGGGAGCTTGCAAGAGGTCCCGGACTGGGAGGACGACTGGCTCGCACAGAAGTATCCTCACGCACCACACTGGCACTGACACTAGCACTTGGCACTGCACTGACACTAGCACTCGTCACAGCACTGGCACTAATTCCATCCACTGCACTCTTGACCTTAAGTTCCTTGACTTCGGCCATCAGAGACTTATGATCACTTACCACTGACTCTACTTTATCGCCTAAGGCCTGAATAGCACGCAAAACAACAGACATATCAGGCGGAGGGCAAACAGTAGGTTCGGGGGTAGCCACTACAGGGGTAGGAAAAGGTAGGGGATCATGAGGTGAGGAAAAAAGTGAAGAGTGAGAAGAACTCCTCCTAACTCTACCTCTCTCTAACTTAGTTGAATATTTCAAAAGACGGACAAATTCCAGTTCCGAAAGTCCGGCGCATTCCTCACATCGATTTTCCAACTGACAGGGCCTGTCCCTACAGTCAGAACAAGCGGTGTGAGGATCTACCGAGGCCTTCGGAATACGCCTATTGCAAGACCTACATCGTCTATGGGAGGGGGCTTGCGAAATGCCAGACATCTTGAATCCAAAGAGTTAGCCAAAGGGGGTTCCAAAATCAAGCAAAAGATCGTTAACCGTTAATCAGGACTATATAAAAGCTATCTAGCTAATATAAGAAGGTTTCCAGTAAAGCGACAGCCGAAATCTGAGAGAATACTTCACCAATTAGCCGTGAAAATACTCGAAGATCATAAGCGTATCCCAGAACGTCTTGCCGGAAGCACGACAGAGGAATAATTGAGGAGGTGTCAACAAGAAGTACTTGAGTACCTGGCCACAGGTGGCGCTGGTAAGTACACCCCCTTCTAGTATTGTGATAGCTGGCGTATCCCTCCATAGAATTCTGTCGGGCAACGGAGTTGACAGCTACATGATTATCGGGTAAGTTTAATATTGAAAATTGATGAACTCTGTACACAAACTTCCATTTGCATATGCTACCTTGCCAACACATCTACTAACAAAATACTGTGATATGTCACACCAATCTGATATAACAAGTTGGTCGTTTTCAGTGACAATGTATCTCAATCCAATTAGGACCTGCAGGTGAGAAGGCACAGGACATCCTGTGGAAAAAGAAAAAAAATCAAGAAATACTTCACTCAAACCATGTCCAGGCATATTTCACAACTTTTTTACTTAAGAAATTATATAATCTTTTACTGTATTAAGCATAATATCTCTAGGCAGCTTCATATTACCTTTCAAATAACACATTTAGCAGAAACCAATAAAATAACTTGCCTAAGTAAACTAAGAACAGCAAATGCCTCAACCTTTTTTTACCAATGGCACACTTAAGATCTCATAAGAATACCACGGCATATAAATTTAGTATACTTTGCAAAATTTAAAAGAGTATACATGTCATTATAAGATTAAACTACAGACATAAAAAATACCGGGTATAAATAAAAACTTATTTTACTACAGTAAATATCACCATACTGCTTGAATTAGTTGGAAAGCATTACTTTTCATTCATGTAAAACCAAAATCTATACCCACTTTTCGTATTTTAAGGTGTGCCTTGACAATGTTTCGCAGCAAACTTCTAATAATCTTGTGGCATATCATTGTGCCTTGGCACACTGGTTGAGAATCACTGCAGTACAGTATACAGATATAACAATTACTTTTGCTTGTGCTTACAGGTAATGAAGGCACCTTATGTACTGTACCTAACTGGTACATTACTATTAAGGAAATGTTGCTAAATAAGTAAAAATGAGCATTATGTTACTCACGAATAGCTCATCACCTGACATATAAGCACAAAAACAATGTGATAATGACTCATGCCTACCTCTGTTGCTAAGAGCATGGGGCAGTCGATGCTCTATCTGTGCAATCAATGAAAGGGTACATTCTTTACTTAATCGAAACCTCATCAGAAATTCTTCCTCTGTCATGGCATGGAATGGGTTGCTTCAGTCTGTCACAACCCTTTGTATGTGACCATGCTGATCGCGTTGAAGGTTTTGGATATGACGGAATTGTCGGTACATGCTGAAATATATGAAATATACGTGTAATGTAAGACTCATGAAATGTTTGTTAGCCTAGTGTTTAACTCTACAAAACCTAAGCTGCCACCCCTGACCCCTGGATGGCTCAACAGCAGCCCTCTGCAGTCCACACTGCACAGCTAACTTACACTTTAGTAGACTAGGCATAAACTTAGATGCACTATGAAATTCCGAAATTAGGTTCAAATTAGTTTTTACACTCTTCAGAAGATGATCATGCTAGAAATCAACTATAGGCCTATTCTAGACACAAACTAAATTATCTTACAAAGTTATGAACGAACCCTAGGTTAGGCTACCATCACCAGCCCAACGCAACCAACATGGAGCTCTGATTTCTTACATTAGGTTCACATTGGTTTAATTATTCTTGAAAACCTGGGAATCATGTCTAGTATACAAATCATTTAAAAATGCAAAATTGTAGATGAAAATTAGTTAATTTTGCTAGAACCTAAAAGATAAGGTCATTTTTGGCATTCTGTTCCAAGGGGTTACCTCTTGCCTAGGTTACTTTGATTTCGTTAGATTAGTTACCAGAATTTCTCAACTTCTCTAAGCCAAACCTAATGTAAACTTTGCACAAATACAATAATTTCTCTTAAAAACAGATGAACCTTTTAGCATCAGTTGAAAACCAACACTTTTTCCATGCATGATCCATCATATCTATTGGAAGAATGTAATTCATTTACGAATTCAAATGGCAAGGTTACTTGCAACTACTATTTTATCACTTACTTTGTTTCACACCACCACAAAACGATCTACCTATTAAGATGCCTTGAAAATATTGGATTTTCACTCCGAAAGGGTGTAATTCACCTGTTAACATCAATGAACTACAATGCTAAAAAAAATAATCAAAGAAATTCTTACCTGTGAAACTTGGCAGAAGCTTGTTTTGTTGATAGTTTTGGGCTTGAACTCCGTGAGGGACATCTCCGAGTTCATGAAATATGAAGTTTGGCCCACCTGTGAAATAGTTTTTCCTTCTTTGTATATGTTATTGTTTTTGTGAGACGTCTTTTGATAATATAAATGTTTTTCATCAGCAAAGAGTTGATATCATGACTACTATTTATTTATAGGCCTTGCGAAAGGCATGTCTGAGCCACCCTTTAAATAGCATTGGAACCAACCCTTAAATTATAGGGAACCCTAAATTTATAGGGCCTGTATATGTTCTAAGAATAGGAATTTAATATAGGATCTATATTATAGTCTCTACATTTTCTCTTAGCTTACGGCTATTAGGGCCGGTTTCTACTGGTGAATGAGGATAGAGTCGATTAAAACTTTGACTTTTAGCCTCTTGTCTGTGGGTTTTGGAGTGTGATATGATGTGACAGTTGAGACCCAGCGGGAGGATAACATCCTGGCTGGCAGTAAGGGTATATTATGAAATATTGATATACTGTAGTCCTGCTTGGTTTTACATATACGAAGAACTATATATATATATATATATATATATATATATATATATATATATATATATATATATATATATATATATATATATATATATATATATATAGGAACTGGGTTAACTAGGGAGCCAGCCACCTGCTGAGATACTATCACTAGAGAGTTATTGGATCCTTGATTGAATCCCCCTTTTAGGTTTTGGCTCAGTTTTCCTTTGCCTTCACATACAATGGATAGTTTAACTAATTTTTCCATTATTCTCTTCTGTCCTCGTGCACCTGAAAATACTGAGTTTGATAAAAAAAAAAAAATGTTCGGTTAGGGGCTTATCTACTGCACTATAATTAGTCCGTGGTTACTTTTCTTTTGGTAAGGGTTGTGTAGATTCTTTAGCTATGGTGAGCAGCTCTTTTAGGAGAAGGGCATTCCAAAATCAAACCAGTTTCTGGTCTTGAGTAGTGCCATAGCCTCTTTACTATGATCTTCCACTGTCTTTTGGTAGAGTTCTCTTACTTGAGGGTACTGTACCAACCGTGTGTCACACGTTCATATATAGTTCACTTTGTGTATTTATTATGCTTGAATCTTCGCTCTTACCTCACACTATAAAGAACCTGAATGAATATGTCTGTTTTTCTCAGCGGTAACGGTGTCGATTTTGAACATGAAATTTCCTGTGCCTTGAGCTTTTGTATATAAAGGAGAGTGTTCTATAATAAACTCACTCAGATGCTTTCATCCTGTCTTTGAGTCACAACCTTCTTTCGGCCCATTACATTGGTGACCCCGGAAGTCGACTCGTTCCTCCCGCCTTCCACCTCTTCTCGCCCCTCCATCGTTGGTACTATGGCGGACTCTACGGAAGTTGGCGCTGCGGCTGCCCCATTGAAACTTTCATCATTCGCCAGCAGAGAGGAGTTTGTTTGGGTTAAGCACGCAGAATTCGAGTTTCACATCAAGGGCGTGACTCGCTCAACCACCAAAGCAGATTATGTTCTCGCGGCAATGCCCGAGGACACCTTCCTGGAAATATCCGACTGGCTTTGTGAACAAGGAGACACCCCAATAGCGTATGACGCTCTCAAAACATACCATCTGCAGCAGTACTCGCTGTTGCCAGCCGCCTGTATAGCAAAGATTTTTCAGCTCTCTCAACAACCTGCCGCAGACGGCTTTCCTCGTGAGGTGAACCTACTTCTTGCCCTTTGGATACACCGTTTACCCGAACCTGTACGTGCTGCCATACCCGATGTCGATAGTTTACCCATAAAGAACTTGATGACCAAAGCTGACGCCCTTATGAACAGCCACTTCAAGACCTCCAGCAACGCCTCCACCCCTGACGAAGAGGACGCCTATTCAACGTCAACCGAAGCTGACGTGAATGCAGTAGGACATACACTTCTACCCTGTGACGTGCCGAAGCGGTGACAAAGCCACCCACTACCCACCACTCGCTCGCGCCCTCAACCAATGACTTTTACATCCACTTACTACCTCCCATCCGCCGCAGTTTTGTTACTACCACTTTAGATTTGGGGCACCCACGAAGAAATGTGCCAAAGATTGTCAGTGGCCAAAAAACGTGTAAGTAGGCCATCGCTTCTGGTGGTGGCCTCTCATGTTTCTAATCTTTTCTTTTTACATGATGCAGGAACGGGCATGCAATTTTTGGTAGACACGGGGGGTTGTCGTTCTCTTTTGCCAAGGGAACTCTTCAGGACATGACATAGTCTGTCTACGTCAGCCCACGTCCGCTTGGTAGCTGACAACGGATCTGCGTTACCCACCTACGGTTACGAGAACCTCTCATTATTGTTCGAAAACGGTAAATTTAATTGGAAGTTTCTCATTGCCAACGTCTCATTGCCAATCCTCAGTGCGGATTTCCTCTCTCTTTTCCACCTTCTAGTCGATGTCCCCCACCGATGATTGGTCAACGCAGACTCCCACTTGTCGACACCTCTTTAACCCGCCCGCTCCAACCTCGCTCTCCACATCAGCGCAACCACAGATGCCTATGCCCACGTCCTCACGTCGTACCCGGAAGTTTTCCATCAAGAGCTTTGCCAAATGCCCACGGCCCCTGCTAAGCACGGTATTTATCACCATATCAAGACGATGGGACCCCCAGTCTTTGCAAAATTCAGACGTCTGGCACCGGAACGATTGGCAGCCGTCAAACAGACGTCCGCCGAAATGGAGGAATTGGGCCTTTGCCAAAAGGCCTCCAGCCCATGGTCGTCACCCTTACACATCGTTCTGAAGAAAGACGGTTCCCTCCGTCTATGCGGGGATTATATGGCCTAAACATGCAAACAGAACCGGATCACTACTCCCTCCCAAACATCGCCGATGTGACATCCTACCTGCACAAAGCGATGGTTTTCTCTACGCTTGACCTCTCTACGCTTTCTGTGCATGTTATGTGGACGACATACTTGTGTTCTCCTCCTCAAAAGAGGAACACCTCCGTCACCTGCGCATCGTGCTCGACCGCCTGCAACAAAACGGCCTTGTAGTCCGGTACGACAAGTGTACCTTTGGCGCCAATGAAGTGTCGTTCTTAGGGCACCGCATCACTCCTGAAGGAGTCCATCCCCTCCCTGAGAAGGTAGCAGCCGTTCAGGACTTCCCCGCGCCCTCGACTGTCAAACTACTGTAGGAATTCTTGGGCATGATCAACTAATATCACTGTTTTCTGCCAGCCATTGCCGCCACTCTTGCTCCCCTCTACGCCTCCCTCAAGGGCAAGCCAAAGGACCTGAAGGGGGTCCCCTTCAAGAAGTGGCATTCTGCAATGCAAAGAAGGCCCTATCAACCGCTGCGGCTCTCACTTTTCCTATCCTACTTGCCCCTCTCCTTTTCTCCACCGATGACAGCGACTTCGCTATTGGTGCAGTGCTCGAGCAGGTGGTCAAGGGCTCGCCACGCCCATTAGCCTTCTTCAGCAGAAAACTGTCTAAGGCAGAATTGGGTTAGTTTACCTTCAATCGCGAATTGCTGGCGGTGCACTTGGCTGTCCGTCATTGTCACCATTTCTTAGAAGGTATGCCCTTCATCATTCGCACAGACCACATGCCTCTGGTGCACACCTTCACTCAACAGTCTGACGTCTGGTCCGCCCGTTAACACCGATATCTCTCTGCCGTTGCTGAATACAATTGCTACCTTCAATACGTCCCTGGGAAAATGAATCCTGTTGCCGATGCCCTGTCAAGAATCACGTTGGCTGCTGTTCAACTAGGATTGGATTACAACGCCTTGGCTGAAGCCCAATGACAGGATCGAGAGTATCAAGCATGTAAGACATCCTGCACGTCCCTCTGTTGGGAAGACTTCCCCCTTGAAGACTCCAACACCACCCTCCTCTGTGACGTCAGTACTGGTAGACCGCAACCTTGGATTCCTGCTCCCATTCGCCGGCAGGTGTTTGATTTCATTCACGGCCTTTCACATCCTTCGTGCCGTTCTACCACACAGCTGCTGAAGATGAAGTTCATTTGGCACGGCATTTCTAAGGATGCTAAGGATTGGGTTCACGCCTGTACTTCTTGCCAAACTTCCAAAGTACATCGACACAGGGATCCAGGAGTGGGCACTTTTCCTCAACCTCATCGTCGTTTTGCACAGATTCACGTCGACGTTTTAGGCCCCATACCCACATCACAAGAACATCGTTACCTGTTTACCATCATCGACCGCTCCACTCGTTAGCCTGAAGCCATTC
>NC_090741.1:10494715-10502215 GCF_036898095.1 Palaemon carinicauda
TGTCCTTGGCCTGCTTACAATCATATTTTGAGTTTTTTTAGGATTCAACATCATACTCCATAATTTGCACCATACACTAATTTAAGCTAGATCTCTATTAGGGGATTCAACAACCCCAGATCTATATTCAGGAGATGTAATTAATGTAAAGAGAGTAATATCTTCTGCATATGCAACAAGCTTGTTTTCTAGGCCAAAGCACATGTCATGTGTATATAGTATGAAAGGTAATGGGCCAAGACCATTACCCTGTAGAACATCAGATATCACAGTCGTAACCTTTGAGATTTATTACTTTAAAATTCCATAATAATTCTAAGAAAAAACCCACCCACCCCCAAATGTTTGAGTTTAAAAAGCAAAGGCCCCATGATTAACACGGTGAAAGGCTACACTAAAATCTGGGCTAATAATAACAACTCCCTGATCACAATCAAGGAATTTCTGTAGAACATTGTAGATTTTAAGAACGGCATCACATGCTCCAAGGACTTTACGAAAACCAAATTGCAAAATAGGAAGAGATGATTACCTTAAGCCACCCTATTAAGACTTTTTGCAGAAGACGTTTAAAAAATTCGGATAATATCGGAGTTATGGAAATGAGGCAGTAATCAGTTGGACTTGAGTCACCAAAAACACTTTTACATAGTGGAGTAACATTACTAATTCTCCAACAAGTGCTAAAAGTTCGTTTTCTTGCTAACATTCGCAAGATAACATAATTTTGGATCTAAGAAAGCTACAGTCTTTATAAAAAACAAAGGAAAATTACCATTGCGGTCTACACCTCCATAAGCACCAAAGTCCATCAACAGAACTTTAATTTCACAATATCGTAAAAGCTGAATATTTATTTTAGCCTGAGGAAAACAGGAATGAGGAAGTTCGAGTTTCTCATTACTTTGTTTACTGTCAAACACATCAGCCATAAAGGTTGCCTTTTTCTTTGGACAGTGAGTGACTAAGCCATATGGTTTAAGTAATCGAGTAACCGTTGCACCCACACCAAGGATTGCCGATTTAATTGGTAGTTCACCTAGTATGTTCCTGGATTGTACATGAGAGGGTTTCTTTTATGGTTAGATTGTATTCCTTTTCAGCTGAAGCATAAATTCTCTGAGCAAATGATCTAAGCTGAATAGAGGTATTCCAGAACAAATATGATCTGTCACTCTTCCAAAGATGATAATCCTCCTACGTCAAATAAGCACGTCTACAGTCACTATTGAACCATGGTTTATCCTACACTTGGTACCTTAGCACACGAGAAAGTATACGCCTATCAATTTTATTGACTAGATTTCCATTCAAAGGGACCACAGGATAAACACTACTATACTAGTGTGACCAGTTCAAGGCCCAAAGATCATGCTAAATCCCATTTATATATTTCATATAAATCTTACATGAGTATGATACATTAGAGAAAGGCTACTGAGTCTTCACTACTAATGAAATCGAGGCATGACCAAATGTCCCAACCTGACAACTAACCTTAATGTAATAACACCAGGGGAGTCACTGTATACGAGGTCATAGCAGTTATCAGACCTGTGAGTAGCTTCACTTATGATTTGTTCATAGCCTGATTCAGTGGCAAAGTCTATAGCTCTTAAGCCAGGGCGATCGGTAGTAAAAACAGAACTTAACCACTCCCTACGGTGAGCATTGAAATCACCAACAAAGACAAAAGAGGCCTTTCTATCATCTTATTGTATCTTAGCCATAATCGTAGAAAGACTACCAGAGATAGAATCATCCATGTCTGGATTCCGGTAGATCGAACACAAATAGAAGTTATTATTTTATTACCTGAATCTCACGACACCCAAATTCATAGTGGGACTTATGAGAACCAGGGTACTCAGTACTAATATACACTGCCATTCCCATGACCCTTGGGATGGCCGCACGTTTCATTAATATTGACTTCTTAAAACCAGTTATAAGGAACTCAGATGATGGCCTCATATTAGAAACCAAAGGTTCTGAGCAAAAAAAAAAAAAAAAAAAAAAAAAAAAAGACATTCTACTGTCTAAACGCATCTATGAGGTCTTCAATATTTGCATGAATACCACGAATATTGCGATGCAGTAAATGATATTGACGAAACCTAGGAGGTAGTGATCCAGTAATCATAAGAATTAAGAGTAATAAAAAAGACATCATACATGGAAACTAAATTAACAGGAATGATAAAAAAATATATGTACAGAAATATATGTAAAGTGATTGATCAAACCCATAGACTATAAGAAAAAAGTAAGAAAACTGGTCAACATGGAGGAGCCGATACACCATGCAGGGCTAAATACCCTCCAGGATAGGCACTTCAGCTTAGGGACAGTAGGGAGTGTTATGAGAAAAAAAAAATTCCGATCAGGAAAACACAACCTCTTGATAAACCACCAGCCTCCATGGCACCTTTATTAAGCCTTCCTAACTCACTATCACTATATATATATATATATATATATATATAGATAGATAGATAGATAGATAGATAGATAGATACACGTGTGTGTGTGTATATGTGTGTCTGCATGTGTGTCATTATGTATCAAATAAGCAAGAAAAAAATGGTAGACAAAAAAACTTTACCATGTATACGGTTGTATTACCACGTCATTTTTTTTCCTCGATTAGGCTATTAAAGGAAATTTTATCATCCGATGCCAGTTAATTTCTTTAGTTGTTTGTGTTAAAATCTTTGAAACCGAATCTATATTAAATCAAAATAAATTAATTATAATGTCAGTCATCAGTTGTCTAAGGAAATATTTTCTTATAGATAAATAAAGCAGGCAAAAGGTGTGCATAGCCTTGCCTCAACATCCACTATTTGAATAAGAAAAACGGAGCGCATCGGAAGAATTACCTTTTTATAATTGAAAGGATCTTTTGATTAGGAGATGGGTCAAAAATTAGTAGTCTTTTCATCGGTTTGAAATTTGTAAACAATTCTTAATAAGATTGGCGTTTATTCCTAATTAAATATAGGTTTACAATATAATTTATATATAATTCATATATATATATATATACATATATATATATATATATATACATATATATATATAGACATATTATATATATATATATATATATAGCAACAGAAGGAGAGGAAAGACAACGTTGGATGGAACACGTTAGTTTGGTTATGAATAAGAGATATGAAGGAATAATTTGATTGATATACCTGAATCAGATGAAAACATTGATGTTCTCATGGATGAATTTAATGTGTTTGAAGTCGAAGCTATCCTGAAAAAACTAAAGAGATGGAAAGCCCCTGGAAACGATGGAATAACGGCCGAGATGATACTGGCCGAAAATTAAGTGATTCCCAGACTACTTACAAGATTATTTTCTAGAATGTGGCATGAAGAAGCTAAACCTGGTGAATGTGAGTTAAGAGCGTTTGTGAAAATAGCCAAAAATGAAAAAATAACCTGACTGATTGCAATAATTACAGAGGCATAACACTTACGTTAGTCGTTCAGAAAATATATAGTATGATTATTCGAAAGAGATTGGAGAGAAAGATTGCTGAAAAACTGAGAGATGAACAAGCAAGATTTGGAAAAGGTAGAAGTTACACTAACCAAATTTTCATTTTGAGACATGTTATGCTGCAATGCGTAAAATATACTAATCCCCTTTTTAGGCATTTGTGGACTAAGAAAAAGCATTTGATAGTGTGCAACACCCAATTTTATAGAGAGTCCTGCATTATTATGAATTTCCTCTTCAATAAGTAAATTTGATTAAGTCTGTGCATGAGCATAGTAAGTGCAAAGTTAATATTAATAGAATCTTATCAAATGAATTTCTAGTGAAACGTCGAGTACTCCAAGGGAATTTGATGTCACCTATGTTGTTTATCCTCCTCATGCATTTTGTAATGCTGACAACAGTCAGAGATGGTGGAGAATGATTACAATGGATTAGTGATAGGAATTTACCAGACCTAGAATATGCTGATGATGCTGTCCTTGTTAGCAGAGCACCACAGGATTTACAATGCGTGCTTACCAGAATGCATGGAATATCACACGAGGTTGGGCTTTAGATCAAGAGAAGAGAGACAGAGATGGTAAGAATGGAGAATGCAAATGAGATGAAATATCATTGGAAGGAGAAAAGATTAATATGGTAGAATCATTTGAGTATTTAGGAACTATGCTCTCCAATACGGGGGTCTTTAGAACAAGAGTTTAGTGAAAGATTGAAAAAAGCAAATCAAACAATGGCTAGGAGAAGAAAAATCAGGCAAGGAAATCACCGGAAATTACATATAAAAATCTGACTATATGTGTATACGTACTCTAGCCTTGTCGGTTCCGACGTCTCATTATCGCTTCAATGTCCCAAATCAGCCTGAGGAGGTATAATCTGTGTGGAGAGAGTGTGCCCACCCATGACAGGACCAACATGGTCATGGGACTTTTGGCCTTTGACCATAGTTAGGGAAGCGATTAAGGAAAGACCGATATTGGTCTTTTTAGATCTCTTCGAGCGTTTGATGCGTATCTTCTCCAGCCTCTTAACTCATCTTTCAGCTGTGCTCTAAGTACTGGGTCTGTCACTATTGCGAACTGAGAGAGATCAGAACTCTTCCCTTTTAGCGTCTTGGAATCCTGACTGATTACCATAGTCTCTTGACCGACCCTGCGGTCTCCTTTTACATCCCCAAGGGAAAGGAGAGTTGGTGTGACCAAAGGTTTTAATGGTTTTTGAACCATTGAAGCCTTTGAGCTGGAGAGAATCGAGACTTCTTGAAGCTTATCTTGCATCCCCGATGTTCCGGGAACTGGATCACTTCCTTGGATGCTGCCCACCCCAGCCTTTCGTCCAGGTACATTATTTCCTGAACCATTTCTAGGCTTGGGTTTTTCGTGACTGTGTCTGCCCAATCCCTTGAAGATACTTAGGACTGTGTTTAGTCCGACAAGTATCTTTCCTAGGACATACGTTATCCTCTGTAACTTGAATCCTAGGTAAGAGGGGAGGGGGTGAATGACTGGAAGTTGTCAATAGACATCTTTCCGGTCTGACAAGACTGCGAACACCCCTTTTTGAATCAAGGTCCTTATGTTCAGAAGGATTAACATTCTAAACTTGCCGTTTTATTTGAACTTGTTGAGTGGCGACAACTCAGAATGACTGATTTTTATTGAGTCCCTTCTCGTGAACACCAAACAGCATTCCCTGGAATTTGATGGACTATACTTTCCTTACCGCCTGTATGCTCTAGAGCTCTCAGGTATACTCTTCCAGGAGGGTTTTGGAGTGTAGAAAGAGTTGAGGAAATAATGGTGGAGGCATGTCTATTTCCCATTCTAGTCCCATCTTGATTAGGCCTTGGACCCAAGGATCGAAGGTCCAGCGATCCTGAAGGAACCTCCCTACTACCAGAAGCGTCTCTTTGCTTCGCCTGATCAGAAGGTTTACATGGTCGACCGCTTGCCTGTGGCACTGCAGTCATTGCAACTGTGGGATGTTGTTGAACAGCCCGAGGAACATTTCTAGACTTTTCAGTTTTCCTTTTAGGATGGGGACCCACAGCCGTTTTTTGACTTTCTCTTTGAAAAGATGCCCCACTTTTGGAGAAGTCCTATGTTCTCCATGGTGGCCTTCTTAATCACCTTTCTAACTACATCGTTTGGAAAGAGGTCTCTACCCTAGATGTTGGAAGATATCAGCTTCCTGGTTTCGTGTTTCACTGTTGCGACAGCGAACACAAAACTCCCTACAGGCTCTCCTAGCCTTCATGAAGGAATAAAGGTCTTTTACTAAGGTGGCCATATGCATTTTGGCCAAGACCATGGGCATGTCTGGGGTACTTTGGTGGGCTGAACACAACTCTATGCAGTTTTGTAGGGATAGGGAGGCTGCAAGTCTCTCATTTGTCTCTTGTTCCTTACCCAAAAGAAACTCAGATAGTTTAGGGAGATTCTCGCTAAACTGTCGTCTAGCGACATCCTCGTCTAGTCTTCCTACTGAAAAGGTTAAGTAGACTTCCTTCCAATCCTTCCTGGGAAAGGTTAGAGACAGAGGCTTGTACTGCTCGAGTGCAGGACATGGTCTACCTGCCTCCACTGCATTGGCAACAGATTTAAGTGCCTTTCACATAAAGGGGAATGATATTGAAGCAAGAGCAAGAAAGGAAGGGTGTCTGTTACATAGTGTGAATACCTTCGACACTGAGTAACCTGCCTTTCTCAGGCTACTTGACAAGATACCCTGTGCCTTATCATGATCGAGAATCATAACCTCCTTCAGTTCCGTTTCTTTTCTTGATGTTGGTTCATGTCTCAGTCGAATGAAGCAATTAGGGAAAGCGTCAAAGCTTGTCCAAAACTGGATTTCGTCCAAAGGAACAGCACCCATCTTCTACGAGATGTAGAGTTTGCTGTTTAAAATCAGCATAAGCTCTGCAAACCTCCAGTGATTGGTGTTGGAGCATGTCGGAAGGTCTTGGTCTCTGGGTCGTTTGTATGACCCTTGGTGAGCGACAAGTGGAGCTTCACAGAGTTCTATCTTGCATTTTGGTTCTTCCTTTTTGTCTTGTTTGCGAAAGTTTTCTATTAGACCTTTCATATGGGCCAATAATTGGTCCATTTCGTCTAATACAGGTGTAGAGGGTGAAGATGTCGATGTTAATGGCTCTAGAGCCGGCACAGACGGAAGCAATTCCAACACGACATTATCCATCTCTTCCCGTGGGGGCTTCCTGCCCTCCCTCCCAAGGGCTAGCTGGCCGCAAGGAGGTGTGAATCGTGCCTGGGGCTCCACTATTTCCTTACTTGCTTTCGGGAATAGTAGGTTACGCAACATATCATTAGGTAGGTATGGTCCCAGAGAGATTTTCTAGATCATCAAAACCTTCGGTCGCTAAGGTCCGGCAGATATTGCAGACTTGGGGGTCACAATATTGCAGGGATTCAGTAATAATATTGCAGGGGCATGAGACCTGCATGCTTTATGACTGTAAAAGTACTTACTCTGAAGATTACAGAAGACTGCAACACATGTCATATGAGGTTCCTCCTGTAAAGAAAAGAAAGCAGAATGAGTATACAATTGATTATCTCACTGATAAGCAATAAGTAAAAGTCATCTTTCAACTAAAATAGCTTATGATAGTAAGCTAGAAAGGGATAGTGGGAGACACATACTTTTGTATCCCCTGCAAGCAAACGCTGTTACCTCCCCTCAGTATCAACTATAAGGAGATTCCTTTATCAAAGAACTCTAACATAAGGGATCTAACCCCTAGGGGTAGAGAAGTGTACAAGTCACTGCCCCTTTTTATTCTTTGACACTTTGGGGTGAGGATGACTGATTTCTAATCAAAGTGTTGAAGGAATTCTGCTCTTTCGATATAGGAACGGTCCCAGCAGAAGCCCGCACAAGGGTACCCAAAATATGTTAGAAACTAACTACTGTATAATCATACTATAGTTTTCTGTTTGCAGTATATACTATATTGC
>NC_090741.1:10507215-10529715 GCF_036898095.1 Palaemon carinicauda
GCTGGACCGTGCCACCAGGTGCTAGCCATGCCAGCAGCACACCAGTGGAACTACAGTATATGATTATACAGTAGCCAGTATTTTGCAATATAGTATATACTGCAAACAAGAAAACTATAGTATTATTATACAGTAGTTAAGTCCAGTCGGTGACATGCCGGCTGGACCGTGCCGCCCGGTGCTAGCCATGCCGGCAGCACACTGGCTGAACTACAGTATATGATTATTCAGTAGCCAGTATTTTACAATATACTATATACTGCAAACAGAAAACTATAGTATTATTATACAGTAGTTAATTTCTAACATATCTTGGGTACCCTTGTGCAGGCTTCTGCTGAGACCGAACCTATATTGAAAGGATAGAATTCCTTCAATACTCTGATTGGAAATCTTTTGATTCTCACCCCACAGTATTAAACAATTAGAAAGGTCAGTGGCAGTGTACACTTTTTCTATCCCTAGGGGTTAGAACCCTTCCCTTTCAAGTTGCATTGATAAAGGAAACTCTTTATATTTAATACTGGGGGGAGGTTACAGCAATTGCTTGCGAAGGATACACAAGTATGTATCTCTCACTATTCCTTTCTAGCTTACTATCCTAAGCTATAATAATTAAAGATGACTAATTACATATTTCTTATCAGGTGAGATAAACAATTATATACTCCATCTGCTTTCCTTTCTTTACAGGAGGAACCCAAGATGAAATGTGATGCAGTCTTCTGCAATCTTTGGAGTAAGTACTTTTACAGTCATAAAGCATGCAGGTCTCGTGCCCCCTGCAATATTATTAGTGAATCCCTGCAATATTGGGACCCCCAAGTCTGCAATATCTGCCGGACCTTAGTGACCGAAGGTTTTAATGATCCCAAGTCAATGGAGACTAGGGATGCAGCACATAAGAAACTACACAAATTGGTAAGAGGGTTCTGGAAGATCTCTTTGGGACCATACCTACTTAATGATAGGATGCGTAGCTTACTGTTCCCGAATGCAAGTAGTTAAATAGTGGTGCTCTAGGCATGATTCGCACCTCCCTGCGTCCAGACTGCCATCGAGATGGAGGGCAGGAAGGCACCCCTGGAAGAAGATGACGATGTCGTGTCGGAATTGCTTCCGTCTGTGCCGGCCTAAGAGCCGTTAACCTCGACACCTTCACCTTCTAGCCCTCTATTAGACAAAATGGGCAAGTTACTGGCCCATCTTACGTGTCTAATGGAAAACATTCGCAAACGAGGTGAAACAAAAGAAGCGAAACTCAAGAGAGAGCTCTGTGAAGTCTACTCATCGCCTCCCGAGTATCATTCAAGCAACCCAGAGACCAAGACCTCCCAACATGCTCCAAAACCAATCCCTGGAGTTATGCGGAACTTATGCCGATTTTAGACGGCAAACTCTACATCTCAGAAAAGATGGGACCTGTTCCTTTAGACGAAATTCCAGTTTTGGCCAAGCTTTAACGCTTTCCCTGATTGCTTCATTCGACTGAAGCATGAACCAACATCAGAAAAAGAAATGGAACCGAAGGAAGTCATGGTTCTCGACCACGATAAGGCACAGGCTCTCTTGTCAAGTAGCCTGAGAAAGGCGGGTTACTTGGTGTCGAAAGAGTTCGCCCTTTACGTGGAAGGCATTTAAGTCTGATGTCAAGGCAGTGGAGGAAGGCAAACCATGCCCTGCACTTGAGGAGTGCAGGCCTCGGTCCCAAGCCTTGCCCATGCAGGAAAAGGATTGGAAGGAAGTCCACCTAACCTTTTCAGTAGGGAAACTGGACGCGGACATCGCTGGACGACAGTTTAGCGAGAATCTCCCTAAACTTTCTGAGTTTCTATTGTGTAAGGAACAAGAGACAAAGGAAAGACTTGCGGCCTCCTTATCCCTACAAAACTGCATAGAGATGTGTTCAGCCCATCAAAGTACCCCAGACATGCTCATGGTCTTAGCCAAAGTGCATATGGCCACCTTAGTAAAAGACTTAAATGCCTTTTTGAAGGCTAGGAGAGCCAGTAGGGAGTTCGTATTTGCTGCTGCAACAGGGACACATGATCCCAGGAAGCTGATATCTTCCAACATCTGGGGTAAAGACCTCTTTCCAAACGAGGTAGTCAAAGAGATAATCGAGAGAGCCACCACGGAGAATAGGAAGCTTCTCCTGAAGTGGGGCATCTCTTCAAAGGGGAAGTCCTCCCCGGATGTGGGTCCCCAACCTAAAAGGAAGACGAAAAATTCTAGACTTTTTCCTTGGTGTGTTCAACAACTTCCCACAGTTTCTATGACCGCTGTGCCCTAGGCAGGTGGTCCAGGAGGTAAACCTTCCGATCAGTTGAAGCAAAGAGTTGCTTCTGGTAGGAGGGAGGCTCCAATAGGAATGTTGGACCTTCGATCCTTGGGCCCAAGGCCTAATCAAGATTGGACTACGATGGAAACTAGACATGCCTCCACCATCATTTCCTCAACTCTTCCAACACTCCAACCCCATATTAGAAGAGTATATCTTATAGCTCTAGAGAATACAGATTATAAGGAAAGCAAAGTCCATCGAATTCCAGGGAAGGCTATTTGTGTTTCCAAGAAGGATTCAAGAAAACTCAGAGTCATTCTGAACTTGTCGCCACTCAACAAGTTCAAAAGAAACAGCAAGTTTAGGATGTTAATCCTTCTACACATAAGGACCCTATTACAAAAAGGGGCGTTCACAGTCTTGATAGACCTGACAGGTGCCTATTGGCAGCTTCTAGTCAGTCGCTCCCTCTCCTCATACCTAGGATTCAAGTTACAGAAGATAAGGTATGTCCTAAGAGCCATACTCTTTGGACTAAACACAGTCCCAAGTATCTTCACGAAATTGGCGGACGCAGTCATGCAATAACCATGCCTAGGAACTGTTCAGGTAACAAAGTACCTGGACAAGTGTCTGGTACGGGCAGCACCCAAAGCGGCCAGTCTGCAACCATCCAAAGAAGTAGCCTAGTTACTTGAACATCGGGGATGCAAAATCAACTTCAAGAAGTCTCGACTCTCTCCAACTCAAAGGTTTTAATGGTTGGAAAACCATTGGAACCTGAGGTCACACTGTTTCTCCTTTCCCTTAGGGATGAAGAAGGAGATTGCAGGGTCGGTCAAGAGACTTCTGTAATCCGTCAGGATTTCAAGACGCTAACAGGAAAAAGTACTGAACTCTCTCCAGTTCGCAGCAGTGACAGACCCACTGCTAAGATCACAGCTGAAAGATGCTTCAGGAGTCTGGAGAAGATACGCATCAAACGCTCGAAGAGATCTAAACTGACCAATATTGGTCTTACATTCATCGCTTCTCAACCTATGGTCGAAGGCCAAAAGCCTAATGAGGATCATGCCCTTGCAACTACCTCGACTATCGAAGATCATCCGCATGGATGCCTCGACGGAAGAATGGGGAGCTCACTCCCATCACAGAAAAGACCAAGGGACTTGGTCATCTCTACTCAAGGCCCTTCTCATCTACTTTTTGGAAGCCATGGCAGTCCTGTTGATGTTGGGGAAACTCTCCACGCAGATCAGGCCGCCTGATCTGGGACAGCGAAGTGATAGTGAGATGTCTGAACCGACAAGGCTCAAGATCGTCCCATATAATCTAGGTGATGTTGGCCATCTCTTACCTAAAGAGATGGCACGTATCAGCAGTTCACGTACAAATGATTTGCAATTTGACAGCAGATGCCCTACTCAGGCTCAAGCTGATAGAGTCAGAATGGTCCATACACGCAGACCCATTCTCTTCCAGATTGGAACAAGTCCTGGAACTGCAGAACAACCTCTTCATGACGAGCGTCATCAAGAAACTACCTCGATATGTAGCCCCATACAAGGACCCTCTAGAGGAAATAACGGACGCCATGTCCCTAGTGTGGAACGGATGGACCCGGAAATTCCTTTTCCTTCCATCCAATCTCCTGCTGAAGGTCCTCAACACGCTGAGATCGTTCCAAGGAAAGGCAGCTCTAGTGGCTCCCAAATAGGCCAAGAACAAATGGTTCCCTCTAGTGAGGGAAATGAGGCTATGGGTGGCCCTTTTACTGAACCTAGGACTATCTCAGAGGGTTCAGAAGTTGAATGTCTTAGATTCCTCAGAGAGAGCCCAAAACCTTCATTTCATGATTTTCTCACCCTAGCGGTTAAGAAAAGATTTGGGATCTCAGAAGGCAATATAGACTTCCTAGAAGAATACAAGTCTAAGTCAACTAGAAGACAGTGTGAATTGTCTTGGGAAAAGTTGGTTGCTTTTGTTAAAGCAAAAGGACCGAAAGAAATGTCAATAAACTTTTGTCTGTCCTTGTTTATCCACCTTCATATTCAAGGTCTGGCAGCTAACACGATAACTACGTGTAAGTTAGCCTTGACTAGCCCTCTTCTATATGCCTTTCAAGTGGATCTGACGAATGAAATCTTTAATAAGATCCCGAAGCATGCACTAGGCTTAGGCCTGCAGCTCCTCCGAAGCCCATATCATGGTCTTTGGACAAGGTCCTACATTATGCCTCATCTGTGAACAATGAAGATTGTTCTCTCAAGGAGCTAACCCAGAAGGTTATTTTCCTGTTCGCTATAGCCTCAGGGGCTAGAGTTAGTGAAAAAGTAGCCCTATCAAGAAATGAGGGCCACATTCAGTTCACAGCAGTGGGAGAGCTGAATCTCTTTCCTGATCCAACCTTTCTTGCCAAGAACGAGCTACCCACTAGAAGATGGGGTCCCTGGAGAGTCTGCCCTTTGAAGGAAGATGTCTCTCTATATCCAGTAGAGTGTCTAAAGGTCTGTATTCATAGAACTTCAGACTTCAGGGGAGGACAGCTCATCAAAGGAGAAACCTCAGGATTAAACTTATCCCTAAAACAATTGAGGGCAAAGCTCACCTACTTCATTCGCAGAGCAGATCCTGACAGTACACCCGCAGGTCATGATCCGAAGAAAATTGCTTCATCACTGAACTTTTTTTAGTATATGGACTTTGAGCGTCTTCGCTCATATACTGGATGGAAATCATCCAGAGTGGTGGCAGCAGGTAGTGTATTAAAACCTGCTGTGTGGTGCTACGATGAACAGATAATTGATTGGGACTATCAATTGGGGTAAAAAGGTGTTGACACTTCCAGTGTGATACCTTTTAAGTGAGTGTCACCATGGTGACACTAAGTCTGTTCAAAACCTCAGGTGTGGAATTATACAGATAACACTTGTGCCGTGTGTACTTAGTACACAGTGTTGATTGTATACAACATTTACAGAATTTATATTGGAAAAATTTATCAAAATCTTTCAGTTTTAGAGTGGCACTCATCATTTCTTCCCTTTCAAGGAGGGAAAGATATTTTCTGTATACGTTGCACGTATAATTCCTTTAACATGTTACATTCATTTCACTTGTTATTCCATTTAGTCATTTAATCGAAATAAATGTCTATTAGAATGTAATTGCGTCTTTTCTCGCCCTGCAATTTGCACATCAAATATGCAAGAGTTCTCTTACTTATTTATTCAAGTAAACCTCATATCATTGTATGCTTACAAACAATGGATATAGTTGACACTGATATTCTTCCAACAATATATACAAACCGTGAGACCGTTTGTATATCTGGTGGACACTTATATTTGTTCATACATATCTGCTAACCTTGAGGCCCCTTTTCTACTGTCTAGTATGACTCTTCCCTGTAAGGGGTAGGAAGCACTAACATTGTCTATGATTAGTGGTAATGATGGATAACGGTAACATCATTTGTCTCAATGGTCCAGATGACCATAGAAAAATTGTCCCAAGGTTAAGGCACCAAGGAAAATCCAAAGATACAGTACTTTCTAGTAATTCTCAGGTAAACTTCCATAAGGACGACATGGCTTGAGGCCAAAAAACGGATTTTGAGCGATGCGAAAAATCTATTTTTGGGTGAGATAGCCATGTCTTCCTGATGAACCCACCCGCCTTTTCTATAGAAAAGGCCTTTGCAGAGTTTTCTCCCGAAACTACTATATCTATAGCACCACTCTCAATGCTATAAGTATGACCGCCATCTTGATACTCAATAATAGTATGGGAAATAGGGGAACATTGATAACGGCTCCCCTTCCAAAATTGACACTCCCCCCTCGAGGCGAAAATGCTATTCGTTGTGAAGATCGCTGTGTCGTATCAAGATATAGGTTCCCTGATTTATGCGATCTCCTTAAGAGAATTTTAAGGATATTCGCCCAAGGAGTTAGAATTCTGGATACCTAAAGGTAAATTCTCTGGGAATATCATTGTAGTTCATATATCCCTAGGAAGTTGCTATTAGGAACCTTCCATCAGGACGACATGGCTATCTCACCCAGAAAAGGATTTTTCGCTTCGCTCAAAATCCGTTATATATGTCCATGTTTGTGCACAGAAGGATGACTAAAATAGAATAAACGAAGAAAGATAATGTCTTTATTTACGAGGAGTTTTGAAAAAGCAGGGAATTAGAAATCGTTTTCTCAAAGTCTGAATTAACTCAAAATGGAAATGGCCATAGATAATGTTTAGGTATATTGAATTATCAAATTTGTCTTTCTGTACGTCTGTCTGATAATCAACTTGAAACATGGTGCAAAGGTGTTCGGGCAATTGTCCAAATTTAAACTTCCACAACACTGAAAATATTGATAAAAATAATTTTTATGCTACGAAAAAGGCGTTAAGCCACTGTGATTTTCCTCTCTCTCTCTCTCTCTCTCTCTCTCTCTCTCTCTCTCTCTCTCTCTCTCTCTCTCTCTCTCTCTCTCTCTCTCTCTCTCTCTCTCTCTCTCTCAAAACTTAAAAAAATCAAAACGTTGAATGTTTTTAAAACTTTTCTTGATATAAAGTGAGAGAGAGAGAGAGAGAGAGAGAGAGAGAGAGAGAGAGAGAGAGAGAGAGAGAGAGAGAGAGAGAGAGAGAGAGAGAGAGAGAGAAATAATAATAATTATATACAATGTCAGAAATAAATTAAATTTGGATTTCATCGAACCTTTTATGCTTCAGTTCAATGGCGTGTTATCCGGTAATGAATGGTGAAAATATGTTGAATTATTTGTGAGTGATTTCAGTTCCAATGGCTTTAATAATTGGATGTCAGCGCATATTAATTTATTCAAAAGACAAAGATTTTTCAGCCTTTCAATTAATACAAGGGAAAAAAAACTTGGTAACAATATATGTTTAATATAATCACGTAGGGTTTATATTTATTTTTTCCAACGAAGATACTTATCACAAAATATATTTTTTCTCATTGCTCTACTATCCTGAACTATATATGATATACCTAAAGTCAGGTATGATAAATTTGCAAAGAAATTCCACATTTGACGCTCAAATTCACTTTAAAATGAACGGTTTTTTCCGAACCAATTTAATTTTAGACACCTTTTAACTATCAAAGTTCCTTTAAATTATGGAATGATGATTTATGTATAATTTCTTTAGCTTAATGCCTCCTCTGAAACTTTTAACAATATATTAGGAATCCTAATATATTAGCAAATGTCGTTAGACTATTGAACAATACACTCGGTACATTGCCATTTTAAGTAGACTGCTGCTCGTGTATGTTTGCTACGAATGGATCATGAATATTAATTCTTAGTTTTCCCGATAACAAGGAAGAATTTTTCCGCCATTATCTTTTTGGGCCCGCAAAAAATAAACAATAATTTCGTATATTCTCGTAACTGATAAGTAGTAGGTTGGACAAGACACCAGCCACCATTGAGATACTACCCCTAGAGAGTTACTAAGTCCTTTGACTGACAATACAGTATAACATTGAATCCCTTTCTGGTTACGGAACATTTTCCCTTTGCCTATACTTGAACCGAATAGTCTGGCCTATTCTTTAAACATTACGTCTTTCCTCATAAACCTGAAAACACTAAGATAACCAAAAAATATATTTTTCACTTAAGGGATTAATTACTGCATTGTAATTGTTCAATGGCTACTTTCCACTTGATAAGGAGTCTCGTTTAACTGTAGTAAGCAGATATTATAGACGGACACTCCAAAATCAAACCATTGTTCTCTAGTGCTGAGTTGTGTATTAACCTCTGTACTATGTTCTTTCAATGTCTTGGGTTCGAGTTTTCTTGCTTGAGGGTACACTCAGAGACCCAATTCTATCCGTTTCCTTATTTCTTTCTCTCACAGAGATATTTATTTATGTTGCTTTTCGAATTAAGGTTGTACGTTCAATAATAATAATAATAATAATAATAATAATAATAATAATAATAATAATAATAATAATAATTATGGCTGCCTCAGTTGCAATGATCTTATACTCTGTCATCTCAATGGTTCTTATCATCATCTTTTTAGGACCATCTGCATCCAACCAGTAATTGAGCAAAAGTCATCCTTCATGGTGGGTAGTCAAATTCAAGAATAATAGGCGAATCAAGGTTTGACCGTAAAGTTTAAAATTTAGGTATAATTTACAATTCGCATAAAAGAATAGAGTGAACAAGCTATGGGTTCTGGGAGTGATAATTATGTCCCTTCCTCAGGCTAGAGGGGTGAAAACGATGATAGCTTCATCCTTATATATTGCAATTCTGGCGTAGGTATAGAGGTAGCAAAAATTACATTGGTTTCTTTTGGCGTCGAAATCGGAATGAATTGTGAGATTGATAAAATGGTGGCGTCATTGGCTAAGCCACTCACTGAGAGCTGCTGTAGTTCAGTCAGACTGCCTTCCCACTCACTCATGGGTGATGAGTTGCAATCTCTAATTGGTGGGAGCGCTCATCGAGAGGGTATTCATGCTAAGCAGCTATCCAGTCGCTGATCAAAGCTGTCTTGGCCGGTAGTGCCTTGATCGGTGTAGTTGTCTTGGTTGGAGATATCATGGTTGGTAGGGTTACTCCTCAGTGTGTTGTTCCTTCGACAAGAAGGGAGAAGGAACATTTCCTGGGTAGTATTGAGGACCACTTTCTCTCTCTGAATGAGCAGAGCTTCTAGTATTCGAAGTCTTCTGCTATCTGGAGCACGGCCAATTATCGTAGTGTTCTTAGTTATTTCCTCATATTTAATGTTGTTGTTGTGGACGCGGAGGGCATGAACTCTTATGGTACCTTGTTGAACATGATAGGACAGTCTCTAGGACAAACGCATGGTGCTCATTCCTATGTAGCGTCCAGAGCAACCTGAAACAGGTCATAAGTAGGAATGGACCACATTAGTCTGTGTAAGGATATCCTGAGTAGGCGGAGAGACCTTGTCTTGGTGGTTTGATAATAAATAATCAGCTTAACCTTTGTTTTTTCATCCACAAAGGAAAGGTGGTTTATTTATCATATCTTTCTCAGCTTTTTCCTCTTTTTTAGTATTCAAGATGCAGAAACCGTTTATAGTGAAAGTTGATGGTGGTGGTAGTGTTCTCAGTTGCATGTTCACCCTGATACTAAGTGTCCATGGCTAGCTTGATATCACGGCTCTGTTAGAGTAGCCATTGTTCACCAGGACATGGGGGTCTTGGTCGTTTTCTTGATGTATATCATCCCAAGAGGAGCAGTGGGAGAGGGCCCTGTACACGTAGGCTTTGATTGAGGAGGCCTGGCAGGGCATTCACTGTCTCCATTTAAGCATGAGCCAAGGTTATTGGGCTTAATTAGGGCACTGGTATTTAATCCGGTAGGGTCAGGAAAGATGATTACATCAGGGAATGGCAGCCATTAATCATTGCTATGCTCAACAGTAAACTTCAGGGAACTGCACTCCTCAAACGTCTTGCGGCGAGTTTCGATGTCCTGGATAGAAGGTGCTATGACAAAATTATCGTCTATGCATTTCACGTATATATCTGGATGACGTATCTGTGAGAAAACCCTATCTTCAACCCTCTCTTCAACAACTCTCATATAACAGTTGTCAAAGAGTACACCAAGGGGAGAGCACATCACTGCACCATCGTTCTGTATATACATGTGGCCCCTGTGTGTGGTAAAAGGGGACTTCCCAGTACATATTTAAAGCAGGGTGCAGAGGGCCTCCTTACGGATGGTCAGGGTTAGAGTAAAAGGGTCCCTGTAGGCTCTCTCCACGATAAAGTCGATGGCCTATCCAACAGGTACGTTTGTATAGGACTCCATGTCCAAAGAAGCAATGGTGCCACTGCTGGGAGATCCTTTCAGCTTAATGAGAAATTTGGCAGATGAGGCGACGCTGTACTCGTCCGGAACATGCGAAGTCAAAAGGCGGTGGATTCATTTAGTCAGGTGGTAGGTTGGCGTCTGTCACTATTTGATAATAGGTCGGAGTGGGTTGCCGATCTTATGTGTCTTCACTTTACCATACAGGTAACCAGGGCTAAAATTTACAGTGAGGGTCTGGAAATGGACGGCTTTTGTGGTTGCATTGATGGTTTCAACAGTCTTCTTAGCCTCTCACTTGAAATCCTCGATGGGGGTATAGGAGAGCTTTTCAAACTTGGAAGAATCCCCCAGTATCAGATCGAATTTCCAGTGATACTCTTCCGTGTCAATAAAGAAAAAGTAAGCAGTCAGCTCTCCTCACGGTCACATGGGCCTCCTTCCTTAGCTCCTTGGCTGCCTGCCTCATGTCAGTAGAGACGATACAACTAGTATATCTTCCAGGATCCCTAAAGGCTTCAGACAAAAGCACGGGCTGGATGTTATGAGTAGTTCTTACGGCCGTATGCTAAGAGAAATTATAGGGCCTCCAATTATAGGGCCATCTTTATACCCTATGGAAAGTGTAAGAAATACCTATATATTTCACGGTGCTATGTTTAAAGCATCTTCTAGGAAAGGATGTGGTTGGTATCCCTGCTGAGAGGGTGTCTGTTGTCCTCTAAACAGTTGGTATGCCGGAGAAATGTTTGTTTACATTTGAGAGGGGAATTACTAAGCTGGGTACACGTGTGTCGTGCATTCCTGTTTATTCAACGAGTTACTGAGGACTCATAGACAGTGGAAATGGCAGAAAAGGATGGTATAAGAGCAAGGTAAATAACTACAAATGAGAAAACAATGCTGGTGAGCTTGGTAGAGGAAAGAAGCGACATTTTATTCAATAAGAGCCATAACTTCCTCATCATCCATCGGAAAAAAAAGCAGCATGGGAAGAAGTCACTAGCTTATTTAATGCTGCTGGTTATGGACCACCAAGAAGCCACCAACAGCTGAAGAAAGTCTGGGAGAATGCAAAAGGAAAGTAAGTATTCACAAACATATTAAAGTAATAGTACTTTTGACTCACTTCCTGCATACATAAGCAAGCATCAGCTTATGGATTGGCGAGCGCCAGTTTTATTTAGGCTATATGTAAGGAATAACTTACTTTTCAAATGCTGAGCAAGTAAATAATTCTCATTGCAGTTTGTACTATTCTTAATTTCAGACTTCATACTGGTTAGCCTAATTGTTTGGCTTTTATTCGTAATTTAATGCTATATACTGGTTAGCCTAATTGTTTTGTCTTAATTTCAGGCTATCTACTGGTTAGCCTAATTGTTTGGCATTTATTCTTAATCTAAGGCTATATACTGGTTAGCCTAATTGTTTGGTCTTGATTTCAGGCTATATACTGGTTAGCCTAATTGTTTGGTCTTGATTTCAGGCTATATACTGGTTAGCCTAATTGTTTGGTCTTGATTTCAGGCTATATACTGGTTAGCCTAATTGTTTGGTCTTGATTTCAGGCTATATACTGGTTAGCCTAATTGTTTGGTCTTGATTTCAGGCTATATACTGGTTAACCTAATTGTTTGGATCAAAAATATTCATTCAACCACTTAACTCTTGTAAAAGTTTCAGAGCAAAGAAACAGCATGCACCCTATAAGCGAGAGACTATGAGGACAGGTGGTGGTGCTCCCCCTAAGCCTAAAGATGAAGAGACTGCTATAATCCTTACTATCATAAGTGATGACCTTGATAGCGACGAAAATGAACTGGACTGTGATGCACTTCAAAGTACTGGTAAGTCCTATTTTGATAATTCTACAGAGAGCTCTGCTTGGATGTTTTGCATATTTTACTGATTCCCCAGCCTCAAGTGGAGATACCAGTGGTTCAGATCCCCGTGGATGCTGAAGTCGCGGACGCCCTGCAGGACATCCAATTGGACGATAGGATGTCGGAGGTATCCGAGTGTTTGGAAGATGACCTTCTGGCAGAAGACCAGGATGAAGAGCAGGCTCCAGACAATGAAAAGGAAGAGGTCGACGAGGTATCGGCTACTCCGGTTCAGGCCCCTGAACCTATTCCCTCAACATCGTCCTCTCTCCCAGATGTGCTGGGAAAGACCCTTTCCTCCATCGTTGGAATGATCCAAAAGATGCAGAGGGAAAATAATGAGAAGGCTGCTGCAATGAAGCTGGAGATGCGGAGACTTGCAGCATCACGTGGGCCCCAGAAGAAGCTCAGCGTGAAAGACCTTCCCTTGTGTTCAGATGCCAACCCTTGGAAGTATTCCGAGCACATGCCTATGACGACGGGAAAAATCGTCATTTCAGAGAAGTTGGGCTCAGTCCCCCTTGAGGAGGTGGAATTCTGGCCCAGCAAGGAGTCGTATCCGGACTGTTATGTCCATCTGAGGAAGGAACCAGCCTCAAAGGAAGAAACGGAGCCGAAGGAGGTCATAGTTTTGGACCACGCTAAGGCTCAAGCTTTACTGTCAAGCTCGATGAAAGAGAGGGGGTTCACAAACTCAAAGGTACCTGCTTTGAGTAAGAAGCACCCTTCCTTTGTGCCCTCTCCTTCTAGAGCCTTCCCCTTTATGCAGAAAGGGTTTACGCCTGTGCTGAAAGCAGTCGAGGCAGGTAAGCCATGCCCTTCCTTGGAGGAGTGTAAATCTCTGCCTTTGGCCCTACCCATGGACCACAAGGACTGGAAGGACGTCCATTTTACCTTCTCAGTCGGGAAGTTGGAAGCTGATATTGCCGGACATCAGTTCGGTGAGAACCTCCCCAAGCTATCTGACTTTCTTTTGCCAAGGGAGCTTGAGACAAAAGAAAGACTTGCTGCCTCAATGTCTCATCAAACGATTCTAGAGACAATGGCAAGTGACCCCAAGGTCCATGAAATGTTCATGGTAGTGGCTAAGACACACCTAGTCACAGTGACGAAGGACCTTTATAGCTTCGTCAGAGCTAGGAGGGCTTGTAGGGAGTTCGTGTTCGCCTCGGCTGCGGTGAGGCACGAGCCAAGGAAGCTAACCTCCTCCAACATTTGGGGCAAAGACCTCTTCCCTAGTGAAGCGGTCAAGGAGGTTGTAGATAAGGCCACCACGGAGAATAGAAACCTTCTCCATAAGTGGGGCCTATCTCTCAAGAGAAAGTCTTCCCCGGATGAAGGTCCCCAACCAAAGAGGAAGACTAAGAAGACTAGGCTACCCTCTCAGCCAGCCAAGCCATTCAGACAGCAGCAGCAGCAGCAACTTCCTATGCCTACAGTGCCCCAGATGGTGGCACAAACCCCGACCACGTACCAGTGGGTACCCCAAGCCGTGTTGACGCAGTCTCCGGCATTTAACCCAGCGTTTGAAGGGCAGTCAACTGCCTTTCAAGCGAAGCCTAGAGGAGCAGCCAGAGGTTCATCTAGACGCCCCTCAAGGGGGAGGAGATTCAGGGGTGGTCGCGGTCAAGGAGGCAAGGCCTCAGGGTAACAGCAGTCAAAGTGAGATGATACCGGTAGGAGGGAGACTTCAGAATTTTCGGGATCGGTGGACCTTCGATCCTTGGGCCCACAGCCTACTCAAGAATGAACTGGGTTGGTGCTGGTACAGCACTCCAACCCCGTGCCCTCGATTTTTCCAACACTCCACCCCCGTTCTGGAGGAGTACATTCAAGAACTGTTGGAGAAAAGAGTAATCCGAAGGATAAAGTCCATCAAATTCCAAGGGAGGCTGTTTTGTGTTCCCAAGAAGGACTCAGAAAAACTCAGAGTCATTCTGGACTTGACGCCACTCAACAAGTTCATAGTGAACTGCAAGTTCAAGATGCTAACACTGCAACACATAAGGACCTTACTGCCCAAGAGGGCATTTACCGTCTCCATAGATTTGTCAGACGCCTATTAGCACATTCCAATCAATCGTCAACACTCCCCCTACCTAGGGTTCAAGCTACATCGAAGACTCTACGCCTTCAGAGCCATGCCATTCAGGCTAAACATAGCCCCAAGGATCTTCACGAAGCTTGTGAGCGTAGCTCTCAAACAATTACGCCTAAAGGGAATTCAGGTGGTAGCCTACCTGGACGACTGGCTGGTGTGGGCAGCATCCAAGACAGAATGTTTGCAAGCTTCCCTACAGGTGATCCAGTTCCTAGAGTATCTAGGCTTCAAGATCAACAGAAAAAAGTCTCGACTTTCTCCATCTCAAAAGTTCCAGTGGTTGGGAATCCACTGGGACCTAGTGTCACACCAACTCTCCATCTCGGCGAAGAAGAGGAAGGAGATAGCTGGTTCTGTCAAGAGACTTCTGAATTCCGAAAGGATATCAAGACGCCAACAGGAGAGAGTGCTGAGTTCTCTCCAGTTTGCCTCAGTAACAGACCCGGTGCTAAGAGCACAGCTAAAGGATGCAACCGGAGTTTGGAGAAGTTATGCATCAAACGCGCTAAGAGATCTGATAAGACCAGTTCCGCTTCGTCTACGTACGCTTCTCAGGCCTTGGTCCCAAGTCAGGCAACTAAAGAAGTTGGTACTTCTTCGGCCACCTCCCCCCTCGTTGACTATTCACACAGACGCCTCGAAGGAGGGGTGGGGAGGTCATTCTCATCGGAGGAAGGCCCAAGGAACTTGGTCCAATCTATTCAAGACATTTCACATAAACTTCCTGGAAGCTATGGCAGTACTCCTTACCTTGAAGAAAGTCTCCCCTCGTCGCTCGATCCACATAAGGTTGGTACTGGAGAGCGAGGTGATTGTGAGATGCTTGAATCGACAAGGATCGAGGTCACCACCACTCAACCAAGTGATGTTGTCCGTCTTTCGACTGGCGGAAAAGAAGAAGTGGTACCTGTCGGCAGTTCACCTTCAAGGAGTCCGCAATGTGACAGCGGACGCTCTATCCAGGTTCACACCGATAGATTCGGAATGGTCCCTAGATGCAGGACCATTCTCCTTCATCTTGAGTCAAGTCCCAGAACTGCAGATAGACCTCTTTGCGATGAAAGACAACAAGAAGTTACCCCTTTACGTGTCCCCGTACGAGGATCCCTTGGCGGAAGCAGTGGACGCGATGTCCCTCGACTGGAACAGATGGTCCAGGATTTACCTGTTCCCTACTCACAACCTTCTATTGAGGGTCCTCAACAAACTGAGATCTTTCAAGGGAGTAGCGGCAATAGTGGCTCACAAGTGGCCGAACAGCGTGTGGCTCCCTCTGGCATTGGAACTACGGCTGAAGTGTCTACCGTTACCAGATCCAGTTCAGACCCGGCGAGTTCAGAAGTCGACTGTCTGCGCTTCATCACAGAAAACCCGGAACCTGCAGCTCATGATTTTCTCTCCCTAGCGGTGAGAAAATGTTTCGGGATTTCGAAAGACAGTATAGACTTCCTAGAGGAATATAAGTGCAAATCTACTAGAAGGCAATATGAGTCATCATGGAGGAAATGGGTGGCCTTTGTCAAGGCGAAGAATCCGCAAAAGATCTGGACGGACTTCTGCATATCTTTCTTCATCCACTTCCATGGTCAAGGGTTAGCAGCCAACACAATATCAACGTGTAAATCTGCTTTGACAAGACCCATTTTATATGCCTTCCAGGTCGACCTCTTTAACGATATTTTTAATAAAATTCCGAAAGCCTGTGCTAGGCTCAGACCATCAGCACCTCCAAAGCCCATTTCATGGTCTTTAGATAAAGTTCTTCATTTCGCTTCGCTGTTGAACAATGAGGAGTGTGCTTTAAAGGATTTGACCCAAAAAGTTATTTTCCTATTTGCACTCGCGTCTGGGGCCAGGGTTAGTGAAATTGTAGCCCTCTCGAGAGAGGAGGGTTGTGTTCAGTTCTTGGATGGGGGAGAACTGAACCTGTTTCCGGATCCTACGTTTCTCGCCAAGAACGAGTTACCCACCAACAGGTGGGGTCCCTGGAGAATCTGCCCCCTGAAAGAAGATGCATCTCTATGTCCAGTGGAATGCCTAAAGGTCTATCTTCGTAGAACTTCAGACTTCAGGGGTGGTCAACTATTCAGGGGAGAAACATCAGGCTCAAATTTATCTCTGCAACAACTTAGGGCGAAAATTACCTATTTTATTCGCAGATCGGATCCAGACAGTACACCCGCAGGTCACGATCCGAGGAAAGTTGCATCATCCTTAAATTTCTTTAATTGTGTGGATTTCGAACATCTTCGTTCATACATTGGCTGGAAGTCTTCCAGAGTGTTCTTTCATCACTATGCGAAGCAAGTGGAGCAACTAAAGAGGTCTGTGGTAGCAGTGGGTAGTGTCGTTAACCTTGCTGTTTAACTCTGCGAGGAACAGTGGATTTAATTGGGACGATTAATTCCGGGGTGTGTGGGTAGTTACGAACTGTTCTACAAACTAAGTGTTAGGGCACTGGGTTGCCCACATTGACTGTTCCACTTTCAAAGGTGAACCTAGCATAAGTGCAGACATGTGTGCCGAGCGTTTCCAACGCTAATGTAACTGATTAGTAATACAGACTTTTATGATTTTGATACCTCGGTATGTTAAAAGCGGCGCTAATTTTTCTCTTTCAGATAAACAAGTTTTCTGTTTACTATCATGCTTATGCTTATTAGTTGGTTATCCTCCTCTTATATGTATATAATGGTTGTTTAACCTGTTTTACTTATTGTTTGTCAATAAACTAGTTCTTGTGAACCTTGCGTCTCCTTCACCTGTGTCAATTTATTTGAAATAATTTTGCATTACGTTCTATGTATATTTATCTAGGGTAATTCTAATAGATTGTTCCTTTATGCAAGCAGTCTTTGCATTGATTTATGCTTTCCCTTGGCGGGAGGACTCCATGCCCTAAGGGGACGGGGGCGGATATGCAAGTTTTCCTCCTACTCGGATATAAACCTTTGTCCAATCCAGTATTGAACGGGGAACTGATCGATATTTCATATTGACTCAGTGGTTCTTTACAAACTATGCTTTACATGATATAGGGTGAGACCACTATATTGGCTTGTCTGTTATTTATACATAGGTATATGTACTTTTCGAGAATTTTCCAGTGTCTAGTAGGACTCTTTCCTGTAGGGGGCAGGAAGCACTAACATGGTCTATGGTTAGTTGAAAAGATGTATGACGGTAACATCTCAGATCTCTAGGTCTAGTTGGCCGGGAAATACCTTCGGGGAGTACGGCACGTTTTGAGAATCCACAGATACAGTAATGCTCTGGTATACTTACATCAGGACGACATGGCTTGAGCCGAAAAAACGGATTTTGAGCGAAGCGAAAAATCTATTTTTGGGTGAGATGGCCATGTCATCCTGATGGACCCGCCCTTCCCTTTCTTCTAAAGGGCTGAAGGTCCCCTCCCTACATACAGTATCTGTAGCACCTCGTGTATCGCTACAAGGAATACACGGCGCAATGCACGCTTACGAAACGGGAGAGGAGAGATACCTTGCGAGCGGCTCTCCTTTCTTTCTCGTTTTCGTTTTCTTGCCAATTGACCCCTTCGAAGTGTTAACTCTGTTCGGGGTGCAGATTGCTATGTGGCGTGTCAAGAATATGTCCTCTGATATTTCGCGATATCCCTGGTTCTTTTATTAGGGATATTCGCTCCAGGAGTTAGAATTCTGGGTACCTTAAGGTAAATTCTCTGGGAATATCACCTTAGTTATATATACCCAAGGAAGCTACCCTTTAGGAACTTCTATTAGGACGACATGGCCATCTCACCCAAAAATAGATCCGTTTTTTTGGCATTCTGTTCCAAGGGGTTACCTCTTGCCTAGGTTACTTTGATTTCGTTAGATTAGTTACCAGAATTTCCCAACTTCTCTAAGCTAAATCTAATGTATACTTTGCACAATTACAATCATTTCTCTTAAAAACAGATGAACCTTTTAGCATCAGTTAAAAACCAACACCTTTTCCATGCATGATCTATCATATCTATTGAGAGAATGTAATTTATTTACGAATTCAAATGGCAAGGTTACTTGCAATTACTATTTTATCACTTACTTTGTTTCACACCACCACAAAACAATCTACCTATTAGGATGCCTTGAAAATATTGAATTTTCACCCCGAAAGGGTGTGATTCACCTGTTAACATCAATGAACTAAAATGCTAGAAAAATAATCAAAGAAATTCTTACCTGTGAAACTTGGCAGAAGCTTGTTTTGTTGATAGTTTTGTGCTTGAACTCCGAGAAGGACATCTCCGAGTTCATAAAATATGAATTCTGGCCCACCTGTGAAATAGTTTTTCATTCTTTGTATATGTTATTATTTTTGTGACACATCTTTTAATAATATAAATGTTTTTCATCAGCAAAGAGTTGATATCATGACTACTATTTATTTATAGGCCTTGCGAAAGGCATGTCTGAGCCACCATTTAAATAGCATTGGAACCAATCCTTAAATTATAGGGAACCCTAAATTTATAGGGCCTGTATATGTTGTAAAAATAGGAATTTAATATAGGGTCTATATTATAGTCCCTATATTTTCTCTTAGCATACAGCTATTAGGGCCGGTTTCTACTGGTGAATGAGGATAGAGTCAATTAAAACTTCGACTTTTAGCCTCTTGTCTGTGGGTTTTGGAGTCTGATATGATGTGACAGTTGAGACCCAGTGGGAGGATAACATCCTGGCTGGCAGGTAAGGGTATAGGATGAAATATTGATATAGTCCTGCTTGGTTTTAGATATACGAAGGACTATATATATATATATATATATATATATATATATATATATATATATATATATATATATATATATATATATATATATATATATGGGAACTGGGTTGGCCAGGGAGCCAGCCACCTGCTGAGATACTATCACTAGAGAGTTATTGGATTCTTGATTGGCCAGAGACTACTATATTGAATCCCCCTTTAGGGTTTTGGCTCAGTTTTCCTTTGCCTACACATACAATGGATGGTGTAGCTCATTTTTCCCATATTCTCTTCTGTCCTCGTGCACCTGAAAATACTGAGTTTAATAAAAAAAAACTCGCTTAGGGGCTTATCTACTGCACAATAATTAGTCAGTGGCTACTTTTCTTTTGGTAAGGGTTGAGTAGATTCTTTAGCAATGGTGAGCAGCTCTTTTAGGAGAAGGGCATTCCAAAATCAAACCAGTTTTCTAGTCTTGAATAGTGCCATAGCCTCTGTACTATGATCTTCCACTGTCTTTTGGTAGAGTTCTCTTACTTGAGGGTACTGTACCAACCGTGTGTCATACGATCATAGGCTACATAGTTCATTTTGTGTATTTATTATGCTTGAATCTTCGCTCTTCCCTCACACTAAAAAGAAGCTGAAAAAACATGTCTGTTTTTCTCACCGGTAACGGTGTCGATTTTGAACATGAAATTTTCTGTGCCTTGAGCTTTTGTATATAAAGGAGAGTGTTCTATAATAAACTTACTCAGTTGCTTTCATCCTGTCTTTGAGTCACAGCCTTCTTTCGGCCCATTACATTGGTACCCCCGGAAGTCGACTCGCTCCTCCCGCCTTCCACCTTTTCTCGCCCCTCCATCGTTGATACTATGGCGGACTTTACGGAACTTGGCAATGCGGCTGCCCCATTGAAACTTTCATCATTCGCCAGCGGAGAGGTGTTTGCTTGGTTTAAGCACGCAGAAGTCCAGTTTCGCATCAAGGGCGTGACTCGCTCAACCACCAATGCAGACTATGTTCTCGCGGCGATACCCGAGGACACCTTCCCGGAAATATCCGACTGGCTTTGTGAACAAGGAGACACCTCAATAGCGTATGACGCTCTCAAAACATACCTTCGGCAGCAGTACTTGCTGTCGCCAGCCGCCTGTATAGCAAAGATTTTTCAGATCTGAACAACCGCTGGGGGAACAAAGGGCTTCTCTCACACTCAGAGAAATGACCAGTATCGCTCTTCTCGTGAGGGGAACATACTTTTTGCCCTTTGGATACGCCGTTTACCAGAACCTGTAAAAAATAACCATAAGATATCGATAATAATATGTACTAGACTATATTAAGAACGACTCACACAACCTATAAACTATAAATAAAATTTTGGATAAAAAAGAGTGAAAATTGTCAGTCACTTCCCCTGAATGAAGGAAAGTAATGATGTTTTTGAGAATGAGTACCTTAGAGAAAGACAGAGGAGCAGATAGGGGAAGAGCAAACTCTTAGAAAGCCACAAGGTATGCATGTCCCTTTTATTATTTTCTCTCTCTCATCCTATAAATAAAGTAATTATCAGTTGATTAAAGATCATAAACTGCAATAATTAATTATCCTAATTTAAACCACTTAATCATTATCATGGATAATGTTTTTACCTTTCAAGGTTGTTAATTTCTATGGCCAGTCATTTTAGTTTATTCAATGTAAGAACCAGCAATAAATGTTGTAATAGTTCCTGAGGAAACTGAATGATGAAGGGAGAGGGAAGTTTTACCCAGAAACGTAAGCTGAATATTTATCAGTGGATAATTGTATCTATCTATTTATCTATCGACCTATTTACCAAATAATAAATAAGAATAAACAAGCACTTACAGTTCTGCTTGTTGAGATGTATACCTCTTCCTCTCATGCACAAACACACACATGCACACACACACACAAACATATATATATATATATATATATATATATATATATATATATATATATATATATATGAATATATATTGTATATATATATAGATATATATATATATATATATATATATATATATATATATATATATATATATATACATATATACATATATATTTATATTTATACACACACACACACATATATATATATATATATATATATATATATATATATATATATATATATATATATATATATATATATATATCTAAATATATATATATATATATATATATATATATATATATATATATATATATATATATATATATATGTGTGTGTGTGTGTGTCTGTGTGTGTGTGTGTTTGTGTGTATGTTTGTGTGTGTTTGTGCGTTTGTGTGCGTGTGTAGGCTAGTAAATGGGATTACATGAATTATTTTACATTCCGGAGTACATAAAATGTTTCAATGAAGAAATTCCAACAAGGTGCTCTGCACAGAAAACTGTCCTACATCACACATAGGTCATCAACCCAATGCTCCTGTGATTTTTACTCCATTTTCTTTCTCCTTTTCCACATTAGAGTGTAGTAGAGTCTAAACAGTGTACAGCAGCATCTAAACCATGGTCTCTAAGATGCTCAAGGAAGAAAAAAAAGATTTGTCATGAATATGATAAAGGTGTACGTTTGGCAGAACAGAAAAAAAATTACAATCATACAAGATTGATAATAAGCACATTTATCTACGAAGAAAGGAGAAATAATAACAATAGATATTGTGAAAGAGGTACTTACTTTGACGATACCATGGCAATATGTTGTAGATAATGTCAAGATTTTGCTATTCATATTATCAATGAGAAGCAGTTAACAAAAGATAACAGCGAATAACATTATTGCAAAATAAAGATTTGTATGCTGATAATTATCAGGGTGTATCAGCAGATAAACAAAAAGCAACATTCAAATCAGCCATGTATGGTTAAAAAACTTCAGGAGAAGAACAGGCATCCACAGTGTTGGGTGATATAGGATGCTACTAGTTATGGTGGGATTTCTGCAAAGGAATTTGTTCCCAAATTAAAAAATTTCATGGATTCTAAGTCTTACATTCTTTAGCAAGCATTAGAAATAGATACGGTCAGTCTGGTCTTAAATAAATATATATATATTAAATATATATATATATATATATATATATATATATATATGTATGTATGTATATATATATATATATATATATATATATATATATATATATATATATATATATATATACATACATACATACATATATATATATATATATATATATATATATATATATATATATATATATATATATATATATATATATATATATATATATATATATATATATATATATATATATAGAGAGAGAGAGAGAGAGAGAGAGAGAGAGAGAGAGAGAGAGAGAGAGAGGAGAGAGAGAGAGAGAGAGAGAGAGAGAGAGAGAGAGAGGGGGGGGCTGACAAATCTATGATTTCAGGGAGTGGTTGTGGTGTAGGAATTAATCAGAACTATTAATGAAATCTGAAATCTCTACTAGGAGCCCCCCCCCTACACATACACACACACAAAAAAAAACATATATCCATATATGGATCTGCTATACCAACAGAAGATAAAGAAAGGCAACACTTTAGTGAGGTCATGATTATGAGATATGAAGAGAATAATTTGATTGATACACCTGAAGC